>NW_024962252.1:57993555-58092949 GCF_019238085.1 Lagopus leucura | reverse complement strand
GTGCTTATAATGTGGTGTAATTCACATGAGAGTCTTCTGGCTGTCATGAGTTGTGCTCCAGAGAGGAAGAGCTAGAGAATCATTGTTTCTGATAGGCAAGTCAATAAAATTGAAATTTGTTAGTTTTGCATGCCAGTTTAAGATACAGTCCTAAAGCCAAGTAGCTCTATCTTGTGATGAGCTCCAAAAATCTTTCGTATGTATAAAATCCATTAGATATCTGCTTTTCCCCAAGAACTAAGGTCCTTTCCACGCATGGAGAGGTCCATGCTCTCTTGCCAGTTTTTTCTCACATTATGAAGTAGCCAGTCAACATGAGCAGAGCTTGCAGAGAGCACCCATCTCCTCACCAAGTGAGTATCTGGGACATGGCTGAAAGGGACAGGAGGCAATACCAGTCTTTTAAGAAGGATTGGTCTGGCCAGAAGCAAACTGGGATAGGTCAGGCATGAAATGAGACTACTGAGAACCATAAGTATTCCAGCTGTCTCAGCTGACACGTACAGACAAGTACATATGGCTTTAAGTCAAAACCTCACTTGCACGTACCTTCTATATGGAGTGGGAGACAGTTCAGTAGTGAGTGCAGGTACTCAGGCCCCTGCAGGAGTAGCTAGCAGCAGCAGCTAGCAGCAGCCTGGCCCCAGCACCATGCCATGGGTAGAATCCCCACCACTTTGTGCACTCCCATGTGCCACTGATGTTGGTGCACAAAATTCCCACACCCTTGTAGCATCACAGTGCAAAAAAAAAAAAGGAAGTCTGGGTATAGCTGGAATATTTGGCCACTCCAGCATGCCAAGGATTTACTTGCTAACATTTATAATGGCATTTCCGTTTGAAAGGTTTGGGAAGTTATTTAAGAAAAAAAAAAAAGAATTTGGAAACATTTTAAAAAGGTCAAAATCAAAATAAACGTTTGGAAAATAAAGAATCTGGTCACCCAGTCTGAAATGTTCATTTCCTTTGGATTTGCTGTGCATAATTTCTTTTTTTTCCAGGGCTTCAACATTTCTTCTTTTCTGGTCAGAAAAGAATGTCAGATTCTGACAGTTCCTGTGGGGCTGGAGGAACCTCTCCCACCCAGCCCTTCTGTGTGTGCAATGTTCATATGAGAAATGGGCCCTTGGATTGTACACCAGCTGAGCAATTTGCTTCCAAAAGGAAACCACCACCAGAGTAGAAAAAGATGTTGAGAACAAAAGTTATTGTTTAATGTGATAAAGGAAATCAGTGTTGAAAACAGCTTCCACTGCATGCCATCTCCTACAGCTTTGTCATCTAGAAACAAAGATCCCACTCTCTCCTCCGCAGACTTGACCTAAAGCTTATCTTTCTCCTGGTTGTGTGTCACTTGAATTCTATGAATTTTATGCTCCCTGCAGTCTCTCTGACTTTGCTTGGCAGGTCCACGGGCAGGATACTTTTGTTCCACATTTTCCAAAGCACAGCAGGCTACTGCTCCCTGATGCAGGCAGTATACCAGTACAGATAATAAACAAAGAGGAACGTGCCAAGCCATACAAGAATTAAAACTTTGAAGTTTCCCTCTTTTCTGTTTTTCTCATTGCAATTTTAATGTAGCCATTGAGAAGTCAATATATTTCACCCTTGCTGCTCACTAAATATTCTCAGATCAGCAGAGACGTAGAGCTGTTGAACACACTAAAAGCAAGAACGAGAAACTGTTTGCCAAACAGATGTAGAACATTATTACTAAATTCTTGTTTTTCATCATTCCTCCTCAGTCAAGGAAAAAAACAACAAAAAACAACAGTAATTGAACTCTGAAACTGAAAACAAACCTTACAGCATTTGGATTCTAAAGTAAAAAGAGAAATGTGAAATCGGCAGTTGTCCTCCCATTTGTCCTTTAGCCTTCGTGCATTTGTTGTCCTTGGTGTTATTTTTAAAACATCTCTACCTCAGAAGTTATCTTCTGACAAGAGGGGATTTCTGAGGTGTTGTTGGTGCCCTCTCCATAGCCCAGTGAAGGGAGTAGGTTGAGAACACTGTGATATCCCTGAGTATCACACACAGGGCTGTTGGTAAGTACAGGCTCAATTATCCTAAATGCAACAAAGCCATGTCAAATGCTGTTCTCTGTAGTGCAGGTTTCCAAATTCCCAGCTGTGCTCCTCATGCACTTGGGATGCTACCATGCACAATTTCAGGACTCTTTTGATTTTCTTTATCTTACAAGACGTACTAAATCCATTCCCTATGTGATGGGCTTTCAGAGATGCATCAAATGCCTGACATTCCCAGAAGCAGGGATCCCTTGTGCCCAACACTGGCACATCAGATGGCACATTACAAGCTATTAGCTTTCCTCAAAATGTGTGATCTCAAAACAAACACAGGGCTCTTTGTGCTTGGCCACCCCCTCACACCCCTAGTCATTCATTTTGGATCATAAAGCTCTGATATCCAAGCAACAAAAAATGGACTGAAGAGAAACCAGCTTTGGCTTTGCAGCAATCTCACAGCAGCTGCTGAGGGGCTGTGCCCATGTAAGCTCGCAGTTCCCAACCTGCAGCCTGAGCTCTCCTCAAGTTGGGAAAGGGTCTGAGGGCAAGGTGCCCCAGCTGGACCACATTCACCACATGGTTGGCATTGTTCTATGCCTGGATAAGGACCAGGCCCTGAACTCATCTTTCTGAGTTCAGTTTTGCAACCAATTGAAAGTTTTGTGGCTGCACACTGCTCCCTCATGTTGATGCTAAAAGCAAGTAGCACTCAAGAAAAATCTTGTCCAGCCGAAGGTGAAGGAAAACCTCCTACTAACTTCAGTATAGTAAGGCTTCACCCTTCATTTCTGTGGTCCAAGTATTTCTATTGTCTTCTTATCAAGTAGAGGGCCCCTAGCCAAGGTGGATCACCTCAGGAACACTGAGCAGCTCTAAGGTCTCAAAGTGGATCAGAAATACCCTCTCAAATGCTGTGCACTTGCCCAGGGATGCCGCAAGAGGTTCTGCAAATAGCAGCACAATGAGGAGCCAGAGGAGGCTGCCAGAGATGGAGAGGGTTTTCACAGAGTCATAGAATCACAAGGTTGGAAACTACCTGTAAGATCATCTAGTCCAACCATATTCTCATTATCACTGCTACCACAAGCTACTAAACCATATCTCGTAGCTCCTCCATCCAGACGCCTCTTGAACACTGCCAGGGATGGCGACTCCATGACTTCTCTGGGCAGATCATTCCAGTGCCTGACCACTCTCTGAGAGAAAAAATTTTTCCTCATGTCTATCCTAAATCTCTTCTGATACAACTTGCAGCCATTTCCCCAGATTCTGTTTGTCGCCTGGGAGAAGAGGCCAAACCCCTCTTCACCCCAGCCTCCCTTCAGGAGGTTGCAGAGTGCAATGAGGTCTCCCCTGAGCCTCCTCTTCTCCAGACTGAACAATCCCAGTTCCCTCAGCTGCTCCTCATAAGACCTGTGCTCCAGACCCCTCACCAGTTTTGCTGCCCTGCTCTGGACATCCTCCATGGCCTCAACGTCTTTCCTGTACTGAGGGGCCCAAAACCGAACAGAATACTCAAGATTTGGAGGAGATTAGAGGAAGATGAAGCAAAGGCTTTTCTCTAAACTGTGTGAAAGTTCAGCTTGAAAGTGGGTAAAAGTTGAGGGCTGTGCTGCCTTTATCCAAATCAGATTTTCCTAACTATTTCTCTCCATGTGCAGAATTATTTTTTAGTTACCATTTCCTTGTTTCCCTTTTGCTTTTTGCAGTTATCCTGAAGAATATTCAGGTATTTTCAAAATTCTGGGCTTCATCACCAAGGTGGGTTTTGAGGAAGGCCACATCTTTGCCTGCACCCACAAGCAGTGTGGTGCAGTTGGAGCAGATCTCTGAAGTGAGTTGGTGCTGAGGACCAAGCCTCAACCACACAGCTGCTCAGAGCTCCCTTTAGTCCAGCTCCACCTGGCTGGGTGCCCACGAAGACCACATGCACCAAAAGTGCTGGTGGGCAGCACCTCTCCTCATGGGCTTGCCTAACTGAAGCCCAGCCCAGCTCCTTGAGACCAGTGTGCAGCACAAATCTCAGTGGGTTGTACCTGGGGAAAGGCATGATCATTTCATGGTTTGGTGTAAACTGCAACAATTAGACAGGTTAAAGACTAGCTAAACTCTTGCTCTGACTTCTCTCCATTGTGCTTGTTGTCTCCTTGTTCAAGAGTGGATTCTCAACAATGAGAAGAGTTCAAGACATTAATCTTGA
This sequence comes from Lagopus leucura, assembly GCF_019238085.1. Taxonomy (NCBI): domain Eukaryota; kingdom Metazoa; phylum Chordata; class Aves; order Galliformes; family Phasianidae; genus Lagopus; species Lagopus leucura. Next base: position 58,088,719 of record NW_024962252.1, on the reverse strand, counting down.
ATGACCAAAGTCTTTTACTAGAGCCATGAAGATATAACTCCTGGGCTTAAGAAGGAAATTTATTGAATAGAAAACAAATATTCCATATTCTTATCCTGCAAATGACCATGAGTCAATAAATCGGAGAAAGCTGCTCATGCTCATAACTGTTTGCAGAACTGGGTCCCCAGAAATGATCTTCATAGTAATAATCAACAAATAATGGATACAGGTCCAGTGCAGAATTTTGGATGCTTATTATTCTTATGTAAACCTTTTGGATTGACATCACTTGGCTGCAAATACACAGCCTAAGACAGCGGAAAGTGTTGTAGCACTTCTACCATTAGTCAGACCCCTGAAGAGCAGAAAGCATCATGGAGAAGAAAAAACACTGGAAATGAAATAAACCAAACTTTGCTGAAATGGCAATAAAAGCTTGTTGCAGATGGAAAGAATATGATATATTACCAGAAATGATTAGTCTTTCCAGGTCCATCCCAGCCAATGCTTCGGCATGTTTGTAACTTGAATGCTCTTATCTTATGAATTTGAATGTGTCACTGCTCCAGATCCCGAGCGCAGTCATGCTGCTGCCAGCATCATACGAGCTGATGGCATCTATCCTACCCTGCTTCCAGGACACTGTGGCAGCTGACCTGCAGCTGGTTCACGTTTCACAGTCAGAACCATGACCATAGGTACAAAGCATATAAGGGAGAAATCATATATCTAAACAGGCAGTTCAGCTTAATGAAGGAATAACGAAGTATTTTCCTTTGACTCTCAATGACTTCATAAAGCCACTATTTCACTATAAGCCTGTATTTCCTTATCGCTTTCCCAGTGCAATTGTGGATACAGCTCCATCATGACAAAGAACTCTGCAGTGCATCTGGAAATGGGACCCCTTGCAAGGGAACATATGGGCCCCTCAGAGCAGCACAGTCAAGGAGAGTGATGCGGTTCCTTTAAGTGCCAGAAATTTCATGTATCTTATCAGGTGCATTGGCCATATGGATGTATGAAAACTGAAATGAAGTTGAAGATTCCGGCTGCGAGCACTACGGACTTTGGTGCTCACAGGGAGAAGGTGCCTGCCCAGCAGCCTCTTCATGGATTTAGCTGTATGGATCAGATAAATTGCTGTTTCGCCTACTTTCATCCTTTGAAGTTTAGTGGTTAGTTTTTAATTTATTTTTAATTTTTAATTTATTTTTAAAAATGTATTGGTTTTTGTGGTTTGACATATTTTACATATTTTTAAAACAGGCTTCTACATCCCTCTGTTGCCCCCCTCCTCAGCCCACGAGAGGGAACAAAACCCAAGTACTGAAGCTGAAGGCTATTTAGTCTGATGCTCTCTTATGCTCTCAAGTCTACCAGGATAAAATTAGTGACTAATTTAAGTGTGAGCAGAGTATGGACCATTCTCTCTGCCATTTCTGCCCAAACACAGTAGAGAAAGCCAGAGGCAGAAGCACAGCCAACAGAATGAGTGAAGCAACCACTCCTACTCAATAGCCCACATCCAAAATACTGTGTGCAGTTTTGGATACTCCAGTACAATAAAAGAGATTAGTAATCTGAAGAAATTTCAGTGGAAGGTCATGACCAGAGCTGAAATACTTGCGTTATGAGGTTGAGGGGCTTTCTGCAGAACAGTTTTGGGAAGAAAGAAGATGGAGCCAGGTGCATGATAGGAGAATGAGAAACATCAGGCATAAGTTGAAATAAAAGTGATTCAGGTTGGATTTAAGAAGAAGCCTTTTCACCCTTTAGGGAGTCAGGCAGGAAAAGAAGTTTCCCAGAGAGGCTGTGCAGTTTCTGTCCTTGGGAGTTTTCAAGATCAGACTGGGCAGCCTGCTCTGACCTCAACACTACTCCTGCCTTGAACACACGGCTGGGTTAGAGACCTCCCGGAGTTATGCCAGTCTGAATTTTCCTGTGATCCTATGACAAGGGAGGCCTGGTATTTTAAGTGATTCCCCAAGTCAGACCTGACCTCTGAACCTTCTGCGGGCCGCTTATCACCCATTATTTCTGAAGTAAGAAGAGAACATATTTCATCATTCTGTCAGTGGACTGACTGATATGTCTGTCTGTCAGCCTGTCTATTGCTAAGACTTGGAGACAGTTGGAGGAGCCCTTCTATTCATGCCTATGCAATGCTTGTACATTAAAGCAGTATCTATTTCAGGTATAGCAGCAAAACTTTTATGACTATTCTGGGGGGGTCATTCTGAATTGAGTTGGGTAATTACTAATTATTACTTAATAACATCAACTGTTCTACAACCACCATCAGTAAGAATGACTTAAAAGAAATATAATCTTCCAGCATCCCTTCATTGGGACATTTTTGGAAATAGTTAAGACATAGAGATTCATAGACACTGTAGATGTTAAAAGGTATATTAGATTGCCCACTACTTGGTAATTAAATACAAAATTAAAAACATTTGGCCCAGACACATTGATGCATAATAATCTCTTTGATTGATTTCCTAACTCTACCATAGGGTTCCTTTTTTATTACTCTTAGTTTTATTGAATTGTATTTCCTGGCACTGAAGCAAAAGAGAAAAATAAGAGCTGTTAGTTTTTAATATCTGATTTAATTTTGTGCTGCTTATTGTAAGCACAACTGAAAGTAACTCCTTTAGAATTGCTGAAGGTCTTCTTTAGAGATAGAAGTGTGTACAAAGATAGAGAGAAGTATGGTACAGAAGTCTGAGAGTCCGGAACAGAATCATCTACATAACGTAAGAATCTATAGAAGTGACAAGGAAGCAGTCTGAGAGGAAGCCAGTATGAGACAGGCTTTACTTGACTTTTTCAGATATTTTAGGAGAGCCAGCTGCAGCTCTTCTTGGGACACTTTAATTATGTTAATTTTTGTTTTCTTCCAGTTTATACAAGATGCCAAAGCAGTTCTTCTGTTGGTTGCATAGAGATATTTCCAGGATCCTCGAACTTATGAAACACAAAACATGGACATTCTTGCAAGAAAATATTATCTGATAACACTGCCAAAGCTGTCACGCAACAGAGAGAACTAGTTAAATAAATATGATCATATTTGTACTAACAAGTCAACAGAAGGGCTGAAATGTGCCCACCACTAGTTTTTTTTTGTTTGTTTGTTTCTGTCTTCTGCAGTCTTGTAGATAACCTAGGTATGAAGCAAGTTGTCTTCTATTCTGAACCTCTGGAAGTATCAGGAACAGCTTTGAGGTGATTTACATGGGTTTTGACAAACTATTTTGATGCAGTCAACCCTGTATTAGTTCACCCCTAGAGAATGACCCTGGCTCTGGAGCTGGTAACTTGCTTCATCACCCAGATGAAATGACATCTTGGTCTGCAGAGTACTTTTTATGGGCTTAGTCAAAACTGGTGGTTGGTGCACTACTGACAGCTTGACAGTATTGTAAACAGAAGGTGAGTGATTTTGTTTTATTTATTTTAATTTTTAATTTTTTTCCCAAATCTTGTAGCATTAATAAGAAAACTGAATTATCTCTGTAGCTCTCACTAGAGTCTGTATCAAATATAACACTCTTTCATGGGGGATTTGGAACACATTTATGATCTATTATTTGATGACTGAAAATAGATTGTTACTCTTCTGTTACAGATGTGATATGAAATCAGACTGGAAAGGTTGCTGAGTGCAATGATATAATAGGATGATAATAGCAGAGTAACAATGTCTTTAGCTACAGCAAATGAGAATAAGCCCAAATACAGCAGCCATAAATACAGAAATGAAGGAAAAAAGCTGCTTACCTTTAGAAGGTCTCAGATAAGCAGGGATCTCTAGCAACAGATGCCCTTACTACCACTGCCAACCCTTAAATGAGGTCTGGGAAGGCATGGATCCTGGCTACACCCCTTCTGGTCACTCAGGTATATTGCATGCACCTGAGCTCCTCTGGGTTGGTTCTGCCTTCCCACTAGGTGCTCCATCACTGTTTCAGACCACGATGTAGCATTTCCACTACACTGAGCATTGAAGAATTCAGAATTAGTTCATGTTTTCCATGTTCCTGCCTGATCTGAAGATCATGTTCACTGTATTAATTTGTCTTAAACCATATTCAGTTAAAAATCAGAAGGTCTAAAGGACACTGCAGGCACCTTTGAGACATCTGGCTTTCCAGGGAGTTATTTGGTTCTCAGCAAAAGAAACATTCCTCTCCCCTATCCTGAAGGAAACATTGCATTCCAAAAGAATATGTTCAGATAGCTCAGCATTTTGCTATCAGAGAATGCTAACTTCATATCAGGTCTTTTGTATCTAGTGGATTCCTAAATGAGACTTACAGGGAGTGGGAATGCTTGGGCTCTTCAGGGTGTTTAATGTGGGTCTACATTTCAATGGCATTCTAGCTTTTGTGTTATATCCATGAAGTGGAAAATGTACAACAGTAGTAGAACCTTTATACTTCAGGAAATCTACCCATGCTTCCAGGAGCTAACAGAGATCTGAGTAGAATGTCTTAATTGCAAAGAGAAGTGACGAGCCTTGAAAAGCACAGGATTAGAGCTGCCCAGTACTGGTTTGTTCTGCACAGCTGGCCATGGTCTGGATGACAAATGTAGGAATCTGCCTTAAACTTTCTAGTTTTGTTAGATTTTCAGCTTTTCCCTCTCAACCCTTTCTTATACTTCATAGGTTTGAGAAAACAAAGTGTGGATGAGGGAGCAATGCTCCAGAACTGGCAGTACCAGGTGCTGTATATTTTGGAATGCCTTTTTAGCACAAGCTGAATAATGAAACCACTGAAACTCTGAACCAAACAAATGACTTTTCATTTCCCAAGGGCTTTGGAAATGGCGGGGCTTAGGAACATAACTTTTAAAATTTATTTTCAGTTTAAAATTTCCAAACACTTTTGCAGCGCTCTTTGGGGGGGGAAAAAAAAAAGTCATTCAGACACTTCAGTTTTTAAAGCTTTATTGGTAGTGGGGAAAAAGGAGTGAATATTGGCATATGAATAATTTGTGGATTACAAAAAGGGTAATACAAATTGTTTTAAATGTTTTTTCTTATTTTCAACTCACTGTACTTCTGTCCTCTTTCCAGCTCAGCAGAACTTTTAGGCAGCTCACATGTTTCCTCAGAGACCCATAAAAGCTCTACAGCCCAGAGCAAGCTCCATAAACTAAGTAAAATCTCCCAGTGTAATATTCTGCCTCCCTCCCACTCAGCAATTAACTCTTCTTCCCCTCACTTACATAGAAGTCAGCTTCCCACACACTTAATGCCAAGTTTCCTGCTACTCGTTTTTCACACCAACCTCAGGAGAAGGGGAAGAGATTTTTAACCATCCTCTCCTTTGATTATTCTGTGTCCTTCTCATCTTTGGGTCTCTCCTGGGACATCTGCAGTCTGATATTGACTTGTCTTGATTTTCTTGGCCATAGGATACTCAAATCTACATCCTTTCAAGGACTTCTCAGGATAAGAACATATCTTACCCAACCTACATGCTTATTCTCTCTGACTATCACCTATGCTGCTGATTTAGAAAGAAGTGAACACTCTGGTTCCTGAAATCAATATTCAGGTGAAGGTCTGTGCATTCATTTGGCAGTGCTTTTGCCTAGCTCCAGGAACACAAAAAGGTTATAGTAAAACTCCATGGCCTCAGCTAATTCTCACATTTCTCTGTGATCCAGCCCCAACCCTTTTCTAGCATCCATCCCTCCTTTGCTCTTGATGGCAGACCTGCAACACACCTCCCTTGAACACACACATTAGCCTTTTCAAAATTTTTTTTTTGTCCCTTTTATGTTCTGGAGGATGAGGAATGACTTCTACTCTTCATTTCACTTTCCTACAATACTAATTATAGTTACTTAGTGGCTGAGTTTGTTCAGAAAAAGTACAGTGCAGTTTGTTTTAAAGACCATGTGCAAGAGCAAAATATAAAATGTTGGTAACTGCAGCACTTACAAGATGAATTTCCCCCTCTGGCATGGTAAGGTGAAGTATTATCACATAACATCCCCCCAGAAAACATTTGACACTGACTAATTGTTTTCAGAAACAGCAAAGTCTCTTCTGTAGCTGGCTTTCAGCCCCTCTACAGCTGGCTAACTACTGCTGGTTTCACAGGGATGAGTAAATGGACATGTCTGAATGTGGCCTATTCTCACTCAGTATAAAAGTCTAAAAACTTTGGGAGACAAATCTCAGAAATCAAGATATGTCAGATGTGGATGCACCACTCCTTGAGATACTGCCTGAAGTTCAAGACTGGGTTAAGCATCCCATGTTGACACAGCCAGCACATGGAATATCGACACAGCAAGGGAGCCAAATATGAACCTGGCACCGCTCGTCAGCTTCTCTGTGGTTGTTCCAGATATTAAGATCCCCATTTCCTACCTAAGTAGAAGAATTGTGATTCATCTGGGATTTGACTGTCTCTATCCAACCATATCTGTGCATTAAGCCTTGTTTATTTCCTGCTCGATCTACTCATATCTTGGGGGAGAATCACATCACAGTTCAGCATCACAAGACACAAAACAACATAGCAGTAGTCAAATGAACATTTCTCATAAAATAGGATAAGACACAGATAATGTGCTTGAAAAGAAGGCACAAGAACATTTGCTGTGTGAGTAGAATAGACTCCTGAAATTAGTCAGAACTGGAGGAAAGAGCTTATGTGGGAGCCTTTACATACCCTTACATGGTAGCGTTCATTCTTTCTAAAAGACAGATTTTCTTGTGGTCACTTCTAACCCTAAAAATTATGAGTCCCAGAGGCATCAGTAGAGGCATCTCTACTGATACACCACATTGGAATATTGACATGGCTGCTCTGCCTTACTGGCAGCACATGGGAGTAGAAACTGCAATGTAAACCCAAGCACCATCATTTAGATTATTGCATCTGTAAACAGTTTGTTGTCCAATTTTATACACCAATTCAAACTCAAGACCACTGAATGTTCTCCTCCTGAGGATGACAGCTGATGTGAAACCATAATTCCAACCTTGTTCTAAGGCAAGCAAGTTCTCCTAATTAATGCCCTATTTCTACAGGAAACCTCAGATTTCAGAAGGCATATTTTGCATTTTCAAGAAGTGAAAACATCTTCTGCTATCATCTAGGGAAGGAGGTGGAGATTATGCAGCTCTTCTGGAGCTTTCAGCTCCAGCCTCTTTCTTTGTGGCTGTTAGCAGATGGGTGATCTACACCCTATGTCTCTAGGAGCCTGTGATTCTGGCTGTTAGTTGAATTCCTGCTGAAGGAATACAGATGTGTGTGAAACATGCAGATCCTGTACCAGAGTGGTTTCTCGGAAACATTTCAGGCTCAGTGGCAATTACAAAAACAAAAGATTGCGGAAAAGACACAAGAAGATTGAAAACAAGATCCAGTGCTAAGTAGTTTTGCTTGTAACTGGACTTCACAAAAAATGCACCAATCTCCCAGGAGAGGTGAGACTTCAAGAAACCCACAGACAGATTTTGATCCACTCTGAAGGATTCCCAGAATCACTAAGTCCAGCCCTGTGAAACATCTTAAAATGGTGGAGATTCTAGGTGATCCCTTTTATACTTCTCTAATTGCATAAAGCAACATTAAGACAGATACAATATTTGCTGGGTGATTCTATGATATAGGAAACTACCCAGTCATTGACATGATTGCAATCTCCTTTGCTGTTATTCCTTAGTAGTGTGAGATCCAAGAGGACCAAAGTAGGCTATGCTTTGGGTGTTGCTATTGAATGAAATATCAAAGTTGGATGTAGGAAGACCTCGGGTCTGGCTGCATATTAAAGACATATATTGCCATCATAAAGGGACAAATGAAGGAGTGATGACAAAGTCAACAAAAAAATGGAGGTCGGCTGGCTCCTGTCTTTTTCTCTGTTTGGAAAGCAAATGAATGTCATGTTTAATTTGGCTTATAGCAGCTGATAGTCATAGAAAAATGAACATTCACCTTATAGAAGTATATGCCTTCTAACAAAAATGGAGCCAAAAAATAAAGCCTTGAATAGAGAGAAGCTACTCCTTTTAAGCTATAAAAGTTATAACAATCCCAATATTTCATATAGACATTAATCTATAGACATTAATCTACATTACAGTACTTTTATCTCTCAACTGATACACAGCTTGGTTATTTCAAGAAAATGATTTTCATGAGCTTGAAGCTCTTACTTGGTGCTGTGATACCTCAGATAAACAGAACGTTTATGTAAATTAAAATGTGGATGACAAGAATGGAAAACTGCAGTTACACACCTGCAGTTACAGGGTGATAGGAATGCCCTTCAGCTTGGAGAATCTAAACACTTGTCTCCAGCAGCTTGCTTCTGCTATGACAGAGAAAGATCTCTGAATCAATGCTTGCATGGTCAGCCTGTGGTTCAACCCTTCCTTTTTGTATTGAAAGCCAAAGGCCTAGGAATCTCAGTAGTCTAAGGGATCACAAGAAGAGCGTCAAATGTTGATGACTTAGTTGTTTGGAGTCACTGATAGTTGCAAGGGACATTGTGCAACCTCTTGAGAATGCCAGACCAGGTGGACCACTGAAAGATTCCCAGATGTTTTCAGAATTTTCCAAGGTCTTTCAACTTGAACACAGGTTGCATGTGCACTAAGTCATCCTCCCCCTGTTGGCAGTTAGCTTATCTTTCCATTGTCTGAGGAGGATAGTTTTCTTCTTGCTGCTGTGATTCTAAGGCAGGTCCATTAACCTTGCAAAGTCTGCAGAAATACATGGTGGTGGATCTTGCAGTAAACACAGCTGGAAGATGGTTGGCCAGTTGAGCTACGGATAACTCAAATAAGCTCTGACCTAACCTGGATCATCTCAGTGCCAAAAGCAAATGGGAAAACTGGGTATCTGAAATCTCACTGTTTCCTGCCAGAGGAAGATTTCCCATCACCTTGAAAGTCATGTCATGCTTGTCAGAAAGACCAGTTCTGAGCCTTTGCAGGCTGAGGAGTAGTAGAGTATCTGGCAGGGGACCTGGTAGGCTGCATGGATGCTCTGTGCAGGAGCCTGGTCTGTTGCAGGACAGCAGAAAAATTTACTAGTGTGCAGTATTGAAAAGAAAACAGCCAGAAAGTACTAAAAAAATTAATTGCAGAAATAACAATAACCCATTAACTTTATAACTTATAATGTACAGACATATCACCATTCTAAATAGTTGTATTAACAGGTGATGCTGCCTAAAAGCAGTACTGATGATTTTATTCATTGTATAGGTTGCACTTTTCTCACATTCAGAGAGGGGAAATGGTAACATTCACAGCTTGGAATCATTTTCTCTTGTTAGTTCACTGCTGATTAGCAGTATAAACTGAATAGGACCACTGCTGATTTGTACTTACATACTCTGCTGTTGGGACAGAGAACACAAACACACACACGTTTACCCTTTGCAGCCTGTGGACCTTTTATCCATGTGCTGGTGCCTTTAGGCAGCTCTTCCTATAAGGGTGACCATATCATATGAGACTGCGTTCTGACTCTGCCCTACCATAAGGGACAGGACTGTCAGCATATGCCTATGGAGGCCTGGAGGTACAAGGGGTTCAGCTCTGCAGATGGCCTCTCCCTTTCTGAAGGCTGTTCCAGCCAGAAAGCGGGGGAACCAGGAACTTCTGAGAAGCCATTTGGAATAGCCCCTTCCTTCCTCACCACAGCCTATTCAGGAATGCCAGCCTTCCAAGTCTGATGGCACACTTGGCATGGGGGAAGGAGCTGATCTGATGGTGCCTGATTGTAGTGCAAGGGCTTGAAGCATGCACGGGATGTCCTACACTGTAAGGAGACCCATGGATAGCATAGGAATTGTTCATCCAAGGCAAGTTTTGCAGTGTGGACCAGGCCCAACAGGGGCCAGCATGAAGGCAGAAAAGCCAGGTGAGATGGAGGAATGGAGAAGCTTTGATCCAAGGTCATGTCCAGTCTTTTATCACCTCCATTTAATTCCCTCTTGATGCCAGTTGCCATAGCAAAGGTGGGAATGCTGCTACTGGCAGGTTTGGGGGATGTGCAGAGTTGTAGCATTAGCATCTCCACTGTTTATGGATGAAGTAACATGTGGGCAAGGCAGGTTAAGCATCTGCTAGAAGATATCAAATGGGACAATATCCATCGCTGCAAGGAGGGAAAGCACTGTGAAGCATTTTTGGACATACTTCACAACATAATTTTAGGACACAGTACTTCACTTATCTCCAAGAATATCCAGCTGCAGAAGGAAGAGGTCAGGGAGAGGGGGACAGAAGTTACGAGGTTTATAATGTAGGATCAGAAAAAGCTTATGGGGGTTTTATTAACAGTTTAAATAAACACAGTCTATGCTTTTAATGGATGAAGAGGACCTGCAGCTCAGGGAACAATGACCTCCAAAACGATGAACTGTTGAAAGCAATTCACTAAGCAGAAACACCACTACAATCATATTCCAGAAGAGTTTGAAAGCACATTTTCCCTCCTAGAAATGGCCAGAGATGTTTTTGCTTCTACTTCAAGATAAACTGATTCTTGCTGCCCACAGTACTCCAGGAAAAAATCACAGCGATGGCAGTTTTAAGTGCAACATCTCCTGAGAAAACATGGCAAGAGCACATTGTCTATTTGCACTTTGGTTCTGCTTATAACCTTGTAGACTTAACGGATCATAAATTTTGTGAGGAATGGGCAATCTTTTTTAAGATGTTGTCTCTAAGGGCTGGGAAAGGACGTTATTACACCTGAATCAAAACCAGGGTCCTGTTAATACTGTTTTCTTGCTATGCATGTGCAATGCTGAATGTATATGCCATCTGCAATGCTTTCGCTCGTCTCTCCTGTAGGGAACTGCTGCAAGACCTGGCCAAATAGCATCTCCTGCCATCTAGAGGCTTATTGCACAAGTGTGAGGGTATCACTAACACATGTCACCTGCTTCCCAGAGGCAGTTGTGAGCTTGCACCGATCATATTTGGAGAAGCATGTGCAGGAACTACTCATAGTGAGCAAGCCAAGCTCAGAAATTCTTCACAGGAGTCTACAAGACTTTTCTCTTTCCTTCTATTCTGTCACAGCCTTCCTTACAAGCACTTAAGCTTTTATCTGTGAGCCACTTTGCAACTTACATTTACAAAAAAAGATCAACAAAAAGTTTTATGTTTTTTTTCTTTATATAAAGTGTTGATTTCCTAAAAGAAAATAAATGTGACATTGTGGTCTTGTAGACAAATTTAAAGGCACTGGTTTTTCATAGCAAGGAAACATTTCCTAGCACACCTCTATGGAATGACAAAGCTACATTAAGCAGGTTACAAGAACCTTCATGTTTGGAGTTCCCTTCACCTCTCTGGACTGCTGCTCCTATTCCTGATCACACTCATACTAAAAACAGTTTCCTAAAACTTCACTGAACTTTCCCATGTTGCAGTTTGTTTCTGTTGTCCTCCCTCCTTTCACAGTGTGCCTCTGACAAAAGTGTGGCTCCATCTACTATACAACCTCATTAGGATGTTAGAGATATCAGTTAGATCCACTTCCCTGCCAAGCTTTCCCACCCCAAGACCAAATAACTGAAGCACTCAGCATCTCCTGTATATCCTGTGCATATTCTGCTCCCAAGTTCTCCTTCCCACCATTGCCATCCTTTTCACTAACAGTTGTGCTGCAATGGGTATGGCAATGTGGCACAAATCCTGTGGGAGTGCTCCTGACTTTATGAGACACAGAAGCACAATGAGAAAGGAAGCTGAAATACAAGGCATGGCTCTATTTTCAAATATTGCCAGCTATGACCCCTCAGACTGGCTGGCTGCTCTCCAGGGGTGGGATTTTTTAGACAATTGCTGATGTCAGCTTCACCTTGGGGGGAAGCAGAGCCATGCTGCTGCAGCATTGACCTCATTCCCTTTTGTATTTACCTCATTCTTTTCTGGGGGAGGAAGGCAGTTCTTCATAAGAAGATATCTGCCAGGCTGCAAAAAAGGACATGAGCTTAGGGGATAGAAAACCATGAAGCTTCTTGTAGGGAGAAACCACAAGGAGCATTCTACATTGTTCGTTGGGCTGGGTTACCTCCTGCCAAGGCCTTCAATTATCTTTCCAAGTGACGCCCAATGCTTCCTTCATCACCAAAGAGCTCTTCTGTTTGCATCCTGGGTCTGCATGCTGGGTTTTGGCTGCCCCCAAGAACTCTTGGCATTTCTCACATGCTGACAATTGTTCCTGTTGCCTTCAAGGCAAAAATCCCAATTCTCACAAAAAAAATACGGTGCAGCGAGCACAGATTAGCATCTGGAACTGACCAGGGTCAGACAATGCTTCAAGCAACTTCTCTGCCTGTCTCTTCCTCCCCACCCCTTCCCTGCTGTGTTTTTCTCCCTTTATTTGCTAGCTCTATAGAATTCCCCACCAGGCAGGGCCCTGGCATCCTCCACCCTGGAGAGACTTGGACAAGAGACAGTGTCTGAAAAATCTGTGTGTATATTCTCTCTGCAGGGATCCTCCCTCTTTTCCATTCCATTCCCTCAAGATTACTCCGAGGAGAAGACAAGGTTGGTGCAACACCACTCAGAGCCTGTGAATGGACATGGTATTCACCAGTCTGACACCAAGGGCTTGGAGACTAGATGAAGATGAGGATTTGCCAGTGGGAGGGGCATGGGAGAAGAGATGGAGGGAAAAACCCATCCCTCTTCCTTTAGCAACATCCAGAGCAGTACAACATCCCTTTGCAGATAGGGCAGTCACAAAGCTGCACAGATATTTTAAAAGTCTAAGTTTTTACCTGGCACATGGGCACACCATTTGTCCTACTGTTTGTTCTGTGAAGCCTCAGGACCAGTGTGTCACAGGGACAATGGGGAAAGGATGCAGTAAAAGGGTGAGGGCACTGCCAGAGCCTGAGCAAGAGGACCTGGATGAGAAGTGGCTTTCCTGATTCATGTGTCTTCAGTTTCCTCCTTCTGATCCCACCACCTTGTACATAAACAATGAGCAGTGTGCAGAAATACTATCATCCAGAAAGAGAGTTGTCTCTTCAGAGAACTACCTATTATCATGGTAATGTGTTACCTTGTTCATGGCGCAAAGCATGCAAATACATTGATCAGATCAACTCACACAGCGCAGACAATTCATCTTGACCCTAAGGTGAAGGGAACATATTGCTAGTACAGCTGCCTGAAGGAAGGTTGTGGCGAGGTGGGGGTCAGCCTCTTCTTCCATGTAACTAACAATAGGACTATAGAGAATGGCCTCTATTTGTGCCAGGGGAGATTCATGTTGGACGTTAGGAAATAATACTTTTCCAAAAGAGTGGTCAGGCACTGGAATGGGCTGCCTGGGGAGGTCGTGGAGTCACTGTCCCTGGAGGTGTTCAAGAAATGTCTAGGTGTTGTACTGAGGGACATGGTTTAGTGGGAAATATTGGTGATAGGAGGACGGTTGGACTGGATGGTATTAGAGGTCTTTTCCAACCTTGGTGATTCTGTGATACTGTGGCATCTCATGTGTTTTTCTCTTGTATTCTGCTGCTGACTGTCCTGGCTGGGTTAGCCTTGTCAAAGATTTGCACTGGAGAGTAACGATGGGCAACACCCTTCACCCCTTATCCCTAGCACTTCCCAATTCTTCCTCAGCTGAGGCTGTGGGGAAAAAAAAATTATGCCCTGAGCTCTTCACTCTGAGTGGAACATCCCTGAATGGGACTGCCCCACCTCAGGAGTATTTCCAGCACAGAATTAAGGAAACAGATCTCTGCAGATGAGGAAATCAAAACCTACCCTGTGGTCTCTTGAGAGTGAAAATGCAGAATGCATTGACTGTAGAAGAGAACACTGATCTTCAAACAGTAAACCAGACCATGACTGGTGAAACCAGGTCCTGCTCTGCCAAGTCAGTGGCACATTCCATTCACTCATACTGAACACTGGGCTCTAGGCCAAGGCATGATTTTGATTTAATAACAGAAAAACTATGTTTTATTATGGAATGTCTGCTCTAGAATCATGAAAAGTCACTGAATAATTTATATTGGAATGGATCTGTGCAGTACTCATATTCAATCTGTTGTTCACACAGACCTCAAGTCCTCTTTAGCAGAGCTGCTGCCTAAAAAGTAAGCTCCAGGCCATGCTGCTGCAGGAGATATTCCATCCCACACACCAGTCTTCATTTCCCTTTGCTGAACTGAGACTTCTGTCAGCTCATTTCTCCAGTCTGCTAAGGTCTCTCTGAACAGCAATTCAGCTTTCCAATGTGTCATCTGCTTCCCAGCCCCAGTTTAGTATCAGCTGCAAGGTTTTTGATGGTGCATTCCTTCACATCATCCAGGTCATTAGACTGTACTGCTCCCAGTCCTGGCCTCGAAGGGGTTGTGCCTATAATCAGCTGTTGTTGGGACTTTCTGATCACAACCCTTTGAATTTAGTCCCTTGGAAAAAATCAATACCTCTTCTCCCAAGGAACACTTCAAAGAAGTAAATACTTTGTTACATTGTCAGGTTGCTTGACACAGATGACCAAAAAGGATGGAATAGAAATGGAACGATTTATCATAGGTTTATTAGGGAAAGAAGGTATATTTCAAGACCATATATTTGGCATGGTATGGAAGCAAAAGTATCTGAGAACAATTAAAATGTTAAAACTCAAGTCATCATGAAAAATAGAATGTACTCTAATCACTTCAGTTCCTCTTCTCCCCGTACAATTTACAATAACTACTGGAAGGAACTCAAAAGGTATTAGTGCTATACTAAATGTAAGCTGGAAAGAGATCTGGGCTGTTAGAACAGTGGAGACTTACTAAGATGAGCAAAGGTATTGAGGTGTTACAAAGAAATGGTAAGACTACAAAAGTTATTTGGTAAACCATTAGTGCTAGATTGCCCAAGACTACTCAAATCTTGCATTTATTACAAGCCTACAAATGCCTGCTAAAATCATTATAGCTTTCAGCCATGTCAGCTTTTGCTTTCTGATCTGGATGGAAGAGATTTTGGTAGCATTTTAAAAGAAGTGTATCCCGATTTGTCTTAGGATGGATCAAAGTCAGAGGAGTTTCCTAGTATTGGAGTCCTGTAATGGCTTGATGGCTTTGCCTTCCTTTTGGAAGACAAAGAAGAGCAGTTTCCCATTTGCAAGTTACTTGTCCCATGCCTCCACAAAGTGAAGTGAAAGATAAGGAAGGAGCAAAGAAATAAATAACATACTCATTTGATGAAAACTGACTGAAGAAAGGTTGCACTAAACCTGTCCTTATATCAACTTACAAGCTTATTTTTTCATTGTATTTTCACTCCTGTATCATTGAGGAGAGAGAATGAGAGAGTGGTGTGGTGAAGCTTAGCTAGTTATTGGTGTTAAACGACCACAACTGTAAAACAGAGAAAGTTTAACTGATGCTGATAAACTGCTGGATAAGTGTTTCTGCTGGAATATACACTGCCACTCTAATATGGACAGAGGAGTAGATTCCTCTTGAACATCCAGTCCATAGGTTGCCAAGGAAATGGGACACGGGTGTTTGATCAATAATTCATATATCAGATCAAGAATACTCACAAGAAGAATATAGATTTTTCCTTGGTTAATATATTGTTCATAGCATTATCTCAAAGAATTAACAGCACCTTTTACATAAAAATTCCAAATATATTTATCTAGTGAACAAGAAAATCTCAGCATCTCTAAGCATACTTCTGCAGATGTACAGTACTGTATTTATATAGATATACATAGATATATATATCAAAGTGAATTTACACTGTGACCTGGTGATTAGTCCAGCAATGAGTGAACCCATAAAAACCCACAGATAAGTCTTCAGGAAAATATACTGCTTAGGTGGGAGGCCAGCTACAAGGCATGCCTGCATAGGAGAGCTCTAGCAGCACCCGCTGCTGGCAATGAGGGACAGTTTAGCATTCCATTCAGCAAGCACAGCATGCTTAGGTCATTCCTGCAAGATATAAGAAAATTCCATATTTTCATGGCTAACACAGTTCTAGTTTTCACAGGTCGCATATGTTGCAACCACCTCTCTCTGCCTTAATGACCAAGAGGAGGAAGGTAGGACACCAAACCTAGATCCTGTCCATGCTTCCAAGTGGAAGTCAAACAGTACCAAAGATTTAGGCTCATGAAGGTAGGACCATGTCTGGTTTCGCAGAGGTTTCTTGAGCAGACGGTCTTCACTGGTTTGCTTAATTTGTGATGATTCTTTTTCTTTTTTTTCCTTTTCTGACTCGGCTGCTCACAGTCCTCTGGTAGAAATCATTTGAAAAGCGTGGTCAGCCTGTCCTGCCTAAGACGGAGAAGCAGACTGCTACCATTTCCCTGGGATGGGCACTCCACACTCATACCAGCCCACATAGTAGTAGGAAGTTGTGTATCCAATGCGTCCAAATGATACAGGCTCCTGGCGGTACTGGCGGTAATACCCTGTAGGGAAAAGACACAGGAATCTAACAAAAGTGACAGACACAGTGGGAGTCAATCCTACAGTCCAAGTGAAAGCACACAAGCTGTCTGCTAGTGAGCTTCATCAAAAGGCTATTTGTTAGGCCTGGTACTTGGCCTAGGTCTTTGTTGAATGATTTAACTCCGGTCTTTTATATTTCCTGCAGTTTTGATCAGTTTTACTGTTCTAAATCTTTTCAACTATTGTGTAATGCTGTGGTCTGCCAAAGAGCTTCTGCATTTCACTCCAAAGGTGGCTATATTTCAACAACTTTTATGAAGTTTGCAGATCAGTTTAAATATATGAAGTACTCTAGGGCAAAAAATACCATCAAATTGTATTATCTCATCAGGCTCAAGAGACTATCAATAAACATCAGCTTTTTACAAAATAAAAAGGTATCATTTCATGCAGTAAATATGAATTTAAGCCCTTTCTGACCCATCTGATAGACTTCTTCATCTGTAGAAAGAATGCAACTGCTTAATGCGTTAGGGGAAGCTCAGCATTCTTCTCTGCATAGCTTGTGCACTGGAACATCTGAAACACTGATATGTTGTGCCAATAACGTAATTCCTGTGTGCTCTTTATCTCAGTCTCCTAGACCTACTAATACACAATTCTTCATTCCCCTTCTGAACACAGAAATGCAATACTTCTCAGGAATATATAAATATCAGTGAGTACTTCAGTTTCTTCCTGGTAACACCACCATGAATATAAACAAATAGCATGGAAACTATTAAAGCCAGCTGAATAGCTTATATCAACTGATTTTTTTGAAAGGACTGGCTGAATTTCATGATTGGTTTTCTTTTGTGGAGTAAGACATCAGTCTGTTGGCTACATTAGTTGAGCAGTGTCTCAGAGGAGCTCCCTCAAAGCGAGAATTTTCACTTGGAAAGAAGTTTCTACGAGGGCAGAATAAAAGTGCTGCAGACTGACCTAGACACACTCCTATGTGTTTTGTACCGAATGAATTGGTCAGAAACCATTTGCAGAGCAGTCTGTTGAGCTGTAGCTGTCCATTGTGTTAAGTGGAAGAGTTTCTGCCCTTTGATTCAATAAAGATGTCTTAAAGTTGGGAAAAAAAGATTTCATAAGACTATACAATTTCTTTCTTTCTACTTTTGTACTCTGTTCCTGTAAATTATTTGCATTATATGCCCTTCTTTCTCTTTCTTCCTGTGCAATGCTCCCTACCCCTGAACCCTACAGATAGAGTGACAGGCACTTGGCCAGCATCCCACTCCCACACTGCCATACCTCGGATGGTGGGCAGGGCTTCAATGTACGACTGAGGTCCTGTTCTTCCATCCAGGTGTGAATCCACAAACTGGCAGTGGTCTTCACCCCTTCCCCAGCTATCCCCAATGCTATAGAAGGTATCTGAAGAGTAATAGAGACACATTATTTGATTCAGCACTATTTTTGTTTGGGATGCTCTTCTATCACTGTGGAAACAGATGTAAAAGAAATGTAGTTAAAAAAGAAATGTAGCAATGTCACCTGTGAACAAACAGAGGCTGAAAAGAGAGAAAATGCTACTTTCACATTACAGAAATAGAAATTATGGAAAACAAAAATGTTTCATAACTCAGTAAGGACCATTTTCCATTTTACATGTTTATGGATGCATTGCACCAATGATGATGGATACAGAGAATTTCACTGCAATACATGTAACACAACAGCAGCCACTGAGATGGTCCCAGTACCCCAGATCAACAACAGGGAAAGTTTGGTTCATTATCTATCAGCATACAGATCCATACTGTTAACCCTTGGGAGTACCACTTACTCAGCCACTGTGATACCAGCCTTCTTCTCCTCCATTCCTATCTGAATCTGCCCTGAATATCTCAAGGGCATATTGCTCTGTTTGGCCATGTGCACCCAGTGACCATCTGCCTATCGGGCAGGCATGAATCTTCCCAGGAAGACGTGCGGGGAGCAGAACATTGCTTTCAAAGGATAAAGTACAATGTCTTTACAATACAACTGTGCGTACACTTTTCAAGTTAAACTTTCTCCTGTTCTCTGTCCTCTGTCTCAAGAGCTCTGCTTAAAAGCTAATGCTATTGTAGGAACAAAATACAGAGGCAAGGCAGCCTGGCTGTCATACTGGACCTTCTCAAGAGGACTCTCAGATAACCACCACACAAGACTCAGTGAGAAGTAAAGAAAGTGAGAAGACAGAGACAATATCAAGTAATCATACAGCAAGAAAATAATCTCAGTGCCTACCTTTCAGGTCATCACTGAGGTAAATCTTGTACCTTAAGGAGTTACAAAGAACCACTCCTACAAACTTGCGATACCAAGTTCGCTTCACATACTGCTTGCCACTACAATCTGAATAGGTGGGGTCATATTTGAAAGTGAATGGAATCCAGATAGGCTCACCACCTTGAAGAAAAAAATTCAACATTAAGGACAGACATCATCAGTCTTAAGTAAACATTCCCACTGATTTTATTAAGAGACTTCTCTACCTACAGATTCTTAGTTCCCTTTCTAAACAAAGCCTGACGGTAGTTCTGACAGTGAAGCTGTCTAAATAGTCTTTTGCATTTTAACAGAATGTACAAAGCTTAACTCCTTTGCTAAACAGATATTAAAAATTCTGTGGTGGCTAACATCCTGTGATGCGAAAGAAAGTCTTTTTTTTCTTGCTATTGTCTTAAAAAGATGAAATTGGAAACCTACTTTTCTGTTTTGTTTTCTCACATTACATCAAAACAGTGGAGGTTCCAATAAAAAGACAAGCGAGTCCTTTCGTGGGGAACTCTGCCCAAAGCACTGCAGCAACAGTTTAATTATATCACAAAAGATTAAATATTCTACTGGCTTGCTTAAATGTTTGCTTTATACTAACTTATTGAAATGTTTCTTGCATTAATGGGTACAGAATGAGATAAAGAAGCTCCAATGCGGTAATCGGTATTCTTCTCTCTACCTACAGAGCAGAGCCCTGTTTTTACTGTTCCGTTTTGAGGTCGAAGGTATTTCTGTTAGTCATTCTTCCTCCTTTTCTCTAGGCACATGATTTAAATCTTGCAGACACATGCAGGTGAGAAGCAATCACTGATCAGTAACCCTCAAAACTGCACCAGTATGAAGACAAATGTAACTGGCCTGACTTTATGCATTTAGTCACATGGCAAAATGATTGCAGGATTTTGGCCGTAGATTTTTCTTTAGAACAAAGTATTATCTATTTCTTGAATGCAATGCTACTGCTGTGAATAGTCCACTTTCACCCATCACTTTTGCTCACTTTCAAATTCCTGTAAGAGATGAATATTAAATTGGCCTCTAAGAGCTTAATTCTCAACTCTTCATGCCCACAGTTCCCAAACTTCTGCTCTGGTAGACCTCTTCTTGGTCTTGGTTCTACCTATTTCTACACTGCAACAACATGAATCTTGGAATTATAGAAAGAACTGGGTTGAAAGACCACAATGATCATCTAATTTCAAACTCCCTGCTATGTGCAGGGTCACCAACCACCAGACCAGGCGGCCCAGAGCCACATCCAGCCTGGCCTTGAATGTTTCCAGGGATGGGGCAACAACAACCTCCTTGGGCAATCTGTTCCAGTGCATCACCACCCTCCTAGTATCTAACCTAAACCTCTCTGTCTCAGTTTAAGACCATTCCCCTTTTTCCTATCACATCAATCCTCGTAAACAGCCATTCCCCTTCTATTACTTTCCAAAAATCTTCTTTCCATTAACAGACCCACAAACTAAGTGACAGCAAAAAAACCTGGAGGTGACCAGGAGTATGGGAAGTCCACTATTAGAGGCCTCCCATACTGGCTGCCAGAGACACAGCATATCTGTACATCATCAGAGACATGTGGGTGGACACGTAAAAAACAGGCTAGTAAGCATAACCAAAATAGGAGGGAGGGACGTGCTGGACATTGTTTGTATGAACAATGTAGTTGAAAAGCCCCTGGACTAACCATTTAAACTGCTTAGGAAAGCTGACAGAGTGTAATAGCTGTGAAGGCCTTTTTCATGCTTCCTTTGCAAGAGCATGCACTGCCTGGGGTTACATATCAGCAAGGCTGTTCCTAGCACCAAAATACAAGCTCTTCTGATTACAGGCTGAATGCGCAATAAGCCACAAAAGATACAGAGTGATAGGCTTGAAAACAGAAAGCAAGCTCAGCAACTTCATGGCATGTCCCTGTCATACAGTTCAGTTACAAATCCTGGAATTTGTTATTATTTATAATAGTATGACAAACAGTGCAGATGATCATAACAGCTAGAGATTGGAAAAACTGGTTACGCTGTCCAAGCTATGCTCAGGCAGCTAAAGGACACAAAGAAGCAATACAGTTTAATGCTTTTTACAAAGCAATGAAGGCTGATTTACCAGGCAGAAGGTCGGCCCAAATAAAGCTCATAATCTAACAAAATTTAGAACATGTTTCTTTTCAAAGAGTATGGGGTCTTAAAACTAGCACAGTGAACTATTTCCCTGTCCTGCTTAAAACTGCAAATTCAACTGTCTGTTGGGACATGTCTCTAATATGTATATTCTGTTTTTCATAAATGTCATGCCCTTAATGAAAAAAAAAATGGAAAAAGACTTACCAGGAGGTCTGACAATAAGGAGGGGATTATCTAGAAGAAGGAAACAAATACAAAAGGAATTTCAGTATTTTATTCCAAATCTTTTTTTATCATATGAAACATATAGTATCTCTCAAGAAAACAAAGATTAAGAGTAACTGCCATTAGTTATGTTGTGAATGTGGGATTTATGTCTCACTGATTTGCAGAGCTAAACTGTGTGACTGACACATAGCGGCCTAACTTCCAAAGGGAAAGGTAAGCTACCTTTTGCGTGTAAACCTTAGTCTCAGACATTTATCATGTTTAGCTTGTTGTTGAGTGGTATTCATTAACATGTGAAATCTATCATTTTAACTTCTCAAGTCAGAATGGTAGAAGATTTTCAAGAGCAAACTGGACAGTGCCGAGCTCTGTCCAACACATCAGGAGCTTCTGCTTGTTTGGAATTTTTTCTTAACATAAGGAGGATGGAATAGGCATGGAATATGGAAAACACATCAACAGTACCTAATAAGTGAACTCCTTGTTCATTACAATGTCATATCCGCTGTCTCTTAACTGGCTTTTATTATACACAAAGTACCTGAAGAAAAAGTATAGTGCTTATATACTGATGGGGAAAATAAACTCTAGGGATTTTACAGTTTGATTAAAGAAAACAATGGTTTTCTTTTCTCTTCTGTACATTACTGAAGGTAAGATGCGATATTTTCAGTAAGCTACTTGATCCCGTGGTAGCATTCTTCATGGGATACTCTCAGCAGCTCAAACCTTCCAATTGTACTCAAACAGTGCTTAGAACCAGCAGTTTCTCACTCTCTTTTGATCTATTCAATCACTGTAACTATACCATTTGGCTTTAGTTTTAGCAACTGCTTTTGTATTTGTGCCAGCTGGAAAGCCATCTTTGGCCACGTGACAAGTGCAGAACACTGCTGCAAATAAAACTTTAACTTCAATGGATTTAACTTCTTACAGAAAGTTCATAAGGTGGCTGATTGTGGTTCGAAAAACTAGGCATTCAGAACTGCATACTGGCAGTTAGCTAATCAGCAGAACTCCCCACAAGGCACAGCATGCTGCATTTGCCCAATGTCAGACCTCTTGGGATTTATATTTGAGCGTCTGCTACTCCTTTTAAGAAAAAACAAACTCTGAACATGTCATGCAGGACCATTTACTTTTCTTGCATCTTTGTCTCCTTTTTGTGTAGGCTTACTTTCCATGGTTTTTAATGGCTCCACTGAAGTGAGCACTACGGGTTGAAGCTAAAGAGCAAAACCAGAAACAACATAAACCCCATACTGTCAAAAGGGCAAAATTCAAAAGAGACAACTGATCTATTGCTCAAGTAAAGATTAAAGAATTTGTACTTTCAGTGGAATCATTGGCCTTTGGCTCAATGGAAGAAGAAATGGGTAAAAATAGCTCACTGAACAAGCTATTTTTAGAAGGGGGTGTTGCTCTTGGGCACACTATTAGCCCTGTGAAAGAGAAGCATGCTTTGTCAAAAAAGGAACAGAGAACTTTGCCCATTTGATGGAACAATTGTTTCCTATATTTTTTCCAGAGACAGCCACTACCAACTGCTCAGCTGTTCACAATTAGGAAACCAATTTACCAAATGTTTGGTCAATCTATCAATTACATTAAACTTCCCACTGCTTCTGTATTTTGGAACACTAGTAATCTTTTGTATTTTAAATTTAACTTCCTGTTCCCCTGAAACTTTCACATCACTTACATTTTCATAGCGGCATTATGACTGTGTATTATGTTCCTAGCTTTACTGAAAACAAATAATTAACCTTAAAAGCTCTCAAAGTAGTAATTTCAGGATAATCACCATTACTACCATGTTTGTTTCAGTAACTGCCCTCCCACATCTTCTATTATGAATTCAGTTCTGTGATGAAAATAAAAAGCAGAACGTACCAGACTCTGTGATAAATGAGACTGAAGAGCTAACAGGTCCATAACCAAAGGGGTTCTTTGCTTGGACTTTAAAATAATATCTGAAACACAATGAGAAGAAAAATAAGATTGAACCGTTGATTTCACTGCAATGACTAAATTAGAAATAATATTAACATAGGGAGACAATCAAACCAACACAATTCCTGAGAGTTTGAGTGCCCTTTTTACTATACTGCAGAATTGTAGAATGGCTTGGGTTGGAAGGAGCATTAAAGACCACTCAGTTCCAACCTTGTGCCAAGGGCAGGGCTGCCACCACTCAGGCTGCCCAAGTCCCCATCCAACGTGGTCTTGAATGCCTCCAGCGATGGGGCATCCATAACCTTGCTATCTACCTCTGTAAAAAGTCTATTTCCCTCTTGCTTGTAATCTCCATTTATAAAAACGATTTGGACTTGGATACTCAGCCAGGCTATGAGCTGGCTGTTACAAATTTCATCTTTTTGTAATTCTTATTTATTTTTATCATCTTCATAATTACATTCACTTTATAAGTAACAACTAATAGCAGTAGACTACAAGAAAAAGGTTGCAAGGAAATAAATTTTGACCTCGGGAACCTTTATCCGGATTAGTTCCTAAGAAAGTAGCGGTATAACCTGCAAAACTAAAACTGTATCAGGTTTATACAAGATCAGAAGCTAAGCTTTTGACCTTTCTTCACAAACTCTAGCAGCATCGAGATTATTTAAATCACATGCTTAAATTAAAGCACATGACTAGCCACTAGAACTCCATTCTTTGCCTGACAGAAACAAAATTATTATTCTGACTCAGGGAGAAGAATGCGTAAGCATATTTTTTACTTCATTTCCAAATATCATGATTTTTATTTTCTGCCTACCCTGACATTTATTTTTATGTTTTTATCCAGTCCAGCAGAAACAAACAAGAATGGAAGATTACTGTAAAAAGTTCCAGCACAACATTTTTTAAGTGCCTGTGTTTAGGTTTCCCTTTCTTGCGTGCTTGCTCAATTACACCCTTGTAAATAAATTAGTAAAAATAAAAAAAATCTCTGTCATATCCACACAGCCTAGAGCTAGCTTTTCATCCAAAAGCAGACATTTTCAAAACCACACTGTGTGACCTGCAATATTGGGCAAGCACTTACTCACAGGAATAAGTGCCACCAAGCATTGATGGGCAATGTTCCATCCAAGTGGCAGGTCTGATAGGAAGCCCCATGAAAAGCATCATGCTGGCCACCCCATCCTGCAGACAAACCCTTGGGCACTGCTGTGCTTGCATGGCCCAGCAATGGGGTGCACTGGGCTAAGACAGAAAGCTTCATAGCAGCTATGGTCTGCCATCCCCTGGAGGCTTCTGTACAGTCTATGTACAAAGTACAGAAGCCATCTACATCAAAAGCTTTGCTCCCCTTCCTTCACTTCTGTGCACATGAAATGGCAGTAGTCCCTGCAATGTAAGTGTGTAACATGTGGCTTAGTGATGAATAAGATGCTCATGCTTTGCAAGCTAGCAGGAAGCAAGCAAATTCAACAGCATCCAGCTGCAGGAACCTTGTTTTTTCTAGCAAGGAGTAAGTGGGCAGCAGGAGTGGGAGTATTCAGGAATATTCCTGAATGTACACAAAGGGCTTGCAGTTTTCTTTTAAAAGACATACACACCGTGGCAAAATGAAACCACATTAAATAGTGAAATTTAGCAAGGCTGTGTTTTTTTATAATTCCCAGCATAATCCTGATAAAAGTCTTGTCCTGTGGTTTCAACTGTTGGCCTTGTTTTCCTGACAGCAGCTTGCGAGTGTTCAGTGTGGCTGGGGAAGGACAGGGAGGCAAAGTCCTCCTGCATGCTCCTGTACCCCAGATCAGAGCATGAAGCAGAGGACTGCTTTAATTCCCAAGTTATCTATGTTTCCAAGGGACACTTGCACCAGTGGCCACACTCCATTCACACCTCCTTTGTCACTCACACCTCTGTGACCAGGTGTCCTACTGTGCACACAAAAAGCCCATCTGAGATACAGGATCATTGGGGTAGCCTGATTCACTGTCTGGAAAAACATGTGATGAAGTTATGAGTACATTTCTCTTTACTAAATTGGAAAATTAGTTCCTAAGCCTTTAAATATACAGGAAGTCTTTCACAGTGCCAGAAAGAAAGCCAGGACTCATGACTTGCTGACCTGTGATTTAAGCATAGACCATGCTATGCTTGCTGTATTAAGTGCATCAATAAAATAATGAAGTCAGTATATATTTATTTCTCAGACATGACAAATAAAGAAGAAATTGCCAAAGCCTTTCTAGGCCAGGTGTCTGACATTTTCATTAGTCAGGATCTTATTTGCATTACAGTTGATGGATTTGCCAGGAAGTCTCAAATCGATATAACTCAACTGTTCCTCATCACATAAATACATGACGAAAAACTGTAGTGTGGAAGTTGATTGTGCTTTTATTACACTTTGCTCAGCCAGACTTGTAATAAATTGTTATCAATAGGCATATAAGAGCCTCCACTGAAAGAGATGCAATACTGTGAGTTTTTAACACATACACAAAGCCTTTTTTTGCTAAAAATAAACCTCCTTTGAGATTTCATATACCACATCTACTGACATGTAAAGAAGGCATTTAATAAACTGCAACAGAGCAATGAATATGTTCATTTGACTATTCTTATCCATACATGTCACTTGGAGCAAAATGATTTTATGACTTAATTCCAAGTGTCTCCCTCTTGCTGAAAATTAATTGCTGGAACTTGTAGCTACAAAGGGAGATGATCACTCAGCGGAACAGTTAGGGAAGCAGTTGTTAGAAAGATTAATCATTCACAAATCAGTTCCCAGGTCCCACCAGCAGCAGCCTGAGATGATGAGACATGTAGGCTGTACATGCCTACTCTGGCCAACCTGGGAGCACCCCAACACCATAGCTGCATGTCATCAATGGATAAAAGGACTGTGGCTGCTGATACCCCCTCAGTGCTGGAGGAGAGTGATGGTGATTGTGCAGAGGCAATGCAGGGAACAGGGCCTACTTCTGTCAGGGAGGAACCGGCATGTGCACCTGACCTGGCTGCAAAGAGGAAATCCACATGGGGTGCTGCTTCCGTCAGAAAATGGCTCAGCATCACATATATCACGAGTATGTATACTAAATACATAATAATTCACTAGAGTGGGGCTGGAAGGGGGTTTTCTGCATGGTTGCGGTCAGGTAGGCATGCATCAACAGGTCTACCACTTGCTTGAGAAGAGGGCTTCATCCACATCTTACCTCTTTTATGCTGCTCTGGTGACACAGCAGCTGGTTGTGGCTGATGCTTTGTTTAATGGAGACAGAGAAAGGAAACAGAAATTTTCAGCCCATTTGGCCCTCAGAGCCAGAAGATCTCGCAATTGCTCTGTTTGAGCAGCCTCCTGCAAAATGCTCTGCAACACCACTAGAACTGGTAGCAGACATTCTGGGGTTAAAAAAGCCCTGAAGGAATAGAAACCATATAGAAACGAAAGGTTTCAAGATAAAGCAGCAAAAGAGGTTGTTCAACATCAGAAGGCTACCTAATTCCTTCTGTAAGGCATTGCCACGGCTTTCCTGCAGAAACACAGAGGAAAGCCTAGCCATATTAAAGAAGGAGTTTGAAATGTTTATGAATGTGATTGAAAGAGATTGGATTTAGTGGTGAGTGGATGCTCTCCAGCCCTTTTCATTGCCCTTCTTCTGTGATGGCAGAGAATTAAGCTTAGGAAAAGGACACTGTCAAGATTGCCACTTTAAAGATTTAAGGTTTAAAATTATTTTAGCACCTATATTCCTATGTCATGAGGAAGCACTCCTGTGCCCACCAAAGCTGACCAGTGTTTTGCAAATGGGAAAAACTTCTAATTCTCAACCAGAGGCCAGGCCAGGCCTCCAAAGAAAGCTTATTGCGTGGGCTAAATTTAGACTTCAGTTTTGTTTGTAAAACCTGAACACCTGGCAGACATTTTCCAGGACATGTTGGCAGCTTCAAGTCTTCTCCAGAGCTGACTTCTGACACAATACTAACCCCTTTCTGGTATTCTGACTGCACCACAGATTGTACCACCAGTAACCCTGCAAGGAACACCCACCACTCCATAGCATCTGCATATAGCAATCTGACTTAATCAGAGATATCTCACACTATGCATTCCTAAAGCAAACACAACATTTTTAGACCAACTTCAGATACCATGCCATGTTTTCTTAATTAGGATGGGGTTCTTTCCCAATGGTTAGGGAGTTATTTTTAAGACTAAAAATATGCAGTCAATTCAGCCTGTGGATGGGGAGAATGTGAATGAGATTGGCTGATATGCACAAATTTTCTCTTGTAAAGAACCCTACTTCTCCACCACAGACCCCACACAATGCCTTTCTTTCTTTCATAGAGTATGCAACAGAGGCCAATGGATTACCCTGCTCTTCAGAAATAACAAATGGATTTTGTTTGAATCTCTCTGCTTTGAAAAAGCCTTCATATTCAACAAAGGAGTCAGTAGATTTGTGGATATGCAAAAACCTTGATGTTTCTATAAAAAAATTCATTTTACTACTTTGATCTTCTGAAGCATGGAGTTCACATAGATCTCAGCAGACGTATCGCTGGTTGGCAGCTCCATTCCCACTGATTCCTCTGCTCAGAGCATGGCTGCGGCTCCATGGGATTTTCACTGCAATTGCTCATTTAGGTGACGGAAAACTTTTGAGGTTTTGGGCACAAGAAAGACCTATAGTAGACATTTGATACTGTCCTTAGGACAGCAGGAGAAGGAGGCTTGAATGAAAGACATTAAGAGCACGAGGAGCTGGGGCTAGCAAGTGGAAAGGCCAGAGAAACAAATGATGGAAGATCTTTCATAGGGGAAGCTGGGGCACAAGGGCAGTGCCTTCCTGGCCTGCACAAGGCATAGTGAGAGTTGGGGAGTGGGAGAGAAACTATGGAAAACTGGTGAAAAGGAAAAAGGCTGGGGACGTAAAGGAGTCTGGGGTGTGGAGGCAGGTACTAGAGGCAAGAAGAGAGAAGTTTAAGAGAAGTTTAAGAGAGAAGTGATGTTCTCATGGAATGAAGATGTACACACAAAGGCAGGAAGGTATGCATCTGCTTCTCTCACTATCTAGGAACAGAGTTTAGGTCATCTCAGATGTCATCTGTCTTGTTCTACCAGGTGAAATCCAGAGGTAAACTGTGCCCCACACTTTCCTCAATATTTTTATAATAATGACGTTTTATAATAAGGGCACTAGTAGATGCAGAACATCCAGCTGTAGCTCTCTGCTGTACAAATAATTCTGCTTTAATGCACCATGCACATCTCATAAGGACTTAAGATTTCTAGATAAATAATCCTTAATATAGGCGTAACATATTTAAGCTATTTAGATAGACCCTTATTTCTTGAACACATTCCTGCAACAGTCAATAAGGATACTGCAACTCTTCACTCACATTTCACAGCTGGTTCCTGCTCAGCATTACTACTGCTGACAAGGAATCTTGTACCTTAATATTGTCCCTGGGAGCTACAATAAGAGAATCAACAATAGCTGGGGAAAATCACTCTGAAAAGCACTGTGCCATGGTCAGAAAAAAATATGCCAACTTGTTTTTGAGACCCAAATACTACACTGCATTGACTTTTCCTAAATATGTTAATTAAGTGTTCAGATGAATGTTCAGATAATTCTTCTATGTTTTCCAAGTTGAGGTTTATGGTTTTAGCAATTAACCAGAACCTTGAATAATATGAGAAGTTATACAGCAGTTAAAACAAGTGGGATGTAAAACCTTACTCTCAATTGCTTTTAACACTCATGCATAAATCATTTTGGAACAAAAATATCCTTTAACGAACACTGTTTCTCTCTTCTGTGCTGCTGTGGCTGTTCTAGGAATGACTGGTCTGATTTATACTTTCTCATCACATACGGCGTGCTAGTTCCCAGGTTCAACCCCAGTGCATCTCCCATGCTATCAAATACACGAGCAGCACATGACACCAGTGCTTAAGAGACTGTAGTCATCATAAAGTGAAGAATCATCATCTAGCAAACAGCAACAACAGAAGTCTTTCAGACTCAGAATTTGAGAGAACAGGATTGAGACACTGCGTATCTGTCAAAATCAGTGATTTTAACATATTCCCTCTGTGCCCATTCACTTCCCACCCAATCACCATAAACTATTCCAACATCATGCATAGCAAGCATTCTTGTTTTGCATCTTCTGTGAGATTTTTTGATAAAATATGATAAGATAAAGAGCTACAGCTCCTGCCAAACTGACTTCTGAACAAGTGTCATGGCCTCTTTACACCGTGAAGGCTCCTCTACTGATACAACTGATGTAAGCAGACAGCAAAAACAGGCCACAGAGAGCTGGCACCTTTTCCCACCACCCCATAGCTACTAAATTTTGAGTATGCTGGTGTGTTGGAATGGCCACATCACATTACAACAAGAGTATATTTTAATACACTCTTCCCACAAAATTTGATTCAATGATGCATATGACTAGAACACAAAGTTTTTAAATGATATTTTTTCTTACTGATAAGTGTCTTTATATACACAAACATATATACTTGTACACACAGTCATCTATTCTAGGATTAACATGGTAAATACGTCACATAAACTGCTGTGAGATTTACAGAACAATTTTCTGCCAAACAAAATGACTACAATCTGTATGAGATATGGATATTTATACTAAGGCCAAGAAAAAAAAAAGTTTGTAAATAATCAAATTTGTTTTACTTCCCTTCCAGAACTGAAAAGAATGGATCAAATTCTTACCGTGTGTTTGGCTTCAGGTTCTCAATTGGCAGATGAGTAGTACCTGCAGTCCTAGTTGACCACTTGTTTTTTAAAAAGTCATCATAGGATGCACTGTAAACCAGATAGCCTGTAAAAAGGAAAGACAAAAAGCTGGGAGGATTTTAAACTTAAGTGGTATCCCAAGCTTAGGTGCCATGTTAAATTTCATGAGTTAGAAGGAATGTAAGCATCTTTGAATTTGTGAGTTAATGCCTAGCTCTCCTGGAACCTCTCAGGCTACAAGAATTTCCTATCATTAGCCAATAACAACAGTGCATTGTATTACAGAACGGTACCAATATGCAATTACTGATTTAAAAGACACTGAAGACAAAAAGATGACAAACTCAACCTATCCACTGCTTTAAGTTAGACACTCACTATGCAGAAACATGAGAACTGTGTAGATGTTGTGCTAAGGGATGAGATTTAGTGGGGAAATGGTGGTGGTGGTGGATGGTTGGACTGGATGATCTTGGAGGTCTTTTCCAATAATGGTGATTTTATGATATATAAATTATATTCTCCACTTCAACACTGTGGTGTCTAATTTCTTTTATTTTTAGATAAACTGTGCTCTGTGAGGTACTGGATCTACAGCTTTGAAGAATTAAGTGCTGTAGGACAGACACCACGTGGCCCGTTCAGGTGCAGCCCAATTCCTTACAAACCTTTGTTACATTATTTGGCTCTGCTAGTTCCCATCTCCTTGCCACTGCTGCCATCCACAGAGGTGGCAGCACCAAAGCAAAGGCCTTTTCCATGTCTTACTTCAGATATTCTGGGTCCAATGGCAAATAGACTTTGATTTTCTTCTAAAAATATTTCAGTAATTTATTTCAGTGTTTTCTAACAAGTTTTGAGATTCATTTTTGAAGTCAGTTTGTGCTTTTATGTGGCTCTTAAAAGGTCTTAGGTTGCCTTAGCTCAGAGGAGACTGAATGCAAATGTGAAAGATGCTCCAAAGAAAAATATGGGAAGTGCTTGCAGTGGTGCTGAGAGTGCTACTCAGGAGCAGAAGTAGTCAGTCAAACTAAGTACTATCACAGACACTGCACTGGTGAGAAGCAATGCCTTCAGAACTGCTGCCACAGAAGCAGAGCCAAAATCTGAAATATCTGGCCCGGCATGAACAGATAACTCTTGCACTGAAGGATGACAAAGGACCTTTTTCACCACTAAGAAAGCAGCTCACCTCCTTCAGAGAACTGTTAACACAGAGAGAATTTCACGAGCAGTTGGCTCAATTTGATAAAAATGGTCATTCAGCAAAACCTTCCCCCCTCAGGAGAACAGCCCAGCCTACCCATGTGCTGGAGACACCAGCTCTGCAGTACCTGTTACCATGTCTCCCCGAGCAGGCTTGGCCCAGTCCACGATGACAAAGGAGTGACAGCCTTCTACTGCCACAACAGTGATGTTATGAGGGGCTTTGAGGGGATGTGTGTCTTTCTCTTTAAGGTCATTAGGGATGATCTCATCAAGGCTTTCCACTTGGAAGTGCTCCAGGGCCTCTGTCAAGGAGCAGGGGGCTGCTGGATCTTTATTTAGATAGGTCACGTAAGGTGCTGGAAGAGACAGGGAAGGGTGGCACTTAGTTAGCACATAGATTTCAGAGAGTAACACGCAGGCTGCCAATACCCTGTGTGATTCCTACAGCTCTGACTAATAGACAGGGACCACTGTGGCCTCGGCCAGTTTGGGATCACACCAGAATTTCCTATGTCTCAGTTCGTGTGCATTGCTTTCTCTTTTCAGTGGGCACCAAATGAGTAAAGCCTGGCTCTCTCATCTTTACAGTCCCCATCAGCTATTTATGCACATTGGCAAAGTTCCACACAGATTTCTCTTCTTCATATCGAAGAGCCCCAGCTCTCCTAGCTTCTCCTCACATATCAGATGCTCTAAACCTTTCATCATCACTTTCATGGCCCTAGTGGCTTCCTGCATTTCTGCTTACCCTACCTAGCCAATCTGACTTGGGCAACTCTGGCTGTCCAACCTCTACACATTTCTTTGTACTTTAAGGTGACAGTTTCTGCCAAGTTCTGTAGACTTCCTTGTGCTATGGCAGTAAACCTGACCTAAAGGAACAACATAAGTATATATCATGGTAGAGAAATGATTAGTGCTGCTTGAGCCCTCTTTAGCCTTTCCTTAGCTTACGCCCCTCAGATCAGACTCTTGCACTTTACCAAAGGAATTTAGAAAGGAAAGCTAAGATTTTGGTGGTCTCCAGGTAAGCAAGCAGTGTACAAATCCCAACAGCTTTAGATTATAGCCTTGCCCTTGCCTGGCAGCCAGGAATCTTCTCATGCATGTTATCTCTCTCCATACAGAAGTCATCTGCACTAGGGAGATATGCAAGAAACCATTTACTGGTCTTTGTAATCAGAAACCACTGCAGCAACAAAGCATGGCTCCTGCTCAATTTGATTCATAAGCAGGGGAAAACAGAATGCCAACACTCAGGGCGAGCCCACACTCACAACTGTACCTAATTACCTAAAGAGAGGGGGTCCGTTTTTACTGCAAGAGACAGAGGAGAGCAGTCTGGCTGCAAGAACCTCTGCACGCTACCTACAGCTGTTCTGGGATGTTGGGTGGAAACATCACACAGATTCTTGGCATTTTACACATGGGAACAGACCCTACCAGGGCCTTTGATCAGTATCTAAGACTTCACCATGTCCTGTACAAACATTCTGAAACTAGGTTGAAGCAACAGGATGAACAAGAAGAATAATTCCAAAGTGAAGTCTGAACACTTAAAGCAATTAAGAGTGGTCCCCTGGGTATTAAAGGATTGGGAGTCATGAGTTTCCACCTTCCAGGAACACGACCTGTAATCTCTAATTTTAGAATACTTATTTTGACTGGAATTTCACTTTGGCTCAGTAAATAGATTAGACCATCTTGTTACTTATTTAAATGTCACCACAACATTCAAAATAAGGACTATAACACTTGCTTTTGGAAATGTTTATTCAATTGCAATTAAAACAAAAAGGTATTATTTTTTCCCTAGTGCCTTTAAATGCTCTAATGTTTCTTGGTTTACCTTATTGGATTTCATGCCCTTAGGAATTTTTTCCAGATCTTGCAATGAAGCTAATTTTAGCCCTTCTAGCTAAATGAATCAAGAAGTATTGTCAGTGAGAGAGCTGAACAGAAACATCATGAAATTGTTTGGACAGTAAAACTGAGGATTCACTGGAAAAAGTCTTGGCAAATATAAAAACAAATATTTCACTCCAGCAGCAGAGCTCCACTATAAGCCATGAAGCCTGCAGATGTTGGAATGGAAAGCAAGACATGATTCAAAAATGACGCTCCATCTCCTGAACTCACATCTGAAACACCAGGCAAGCTAGCACATGACCAGACTTCAGCTAAAAGTCCAGACATTTGCAAAAGAATGATAGAGGTCAAGCAGTCTTGGCTGGAGGCTGGAATACAATGCCCTAGCACCTCAAAATCCCTCCAGTCTGATCTCAAGCTGCTTCTCTGACACAGGACCAGAGCAGCTCTGAGATGAGAGCAGCAATGCCTATTTACACACTTGAATGGCTCACATATGCTGGAGCAACGCTCATTCCTCCTGCCAGCATACTGTGTGTTCGTTCCCTATGCTCCTTCTGCAGAGCAAAGAAATAGCAAAGTCAAATTTACATCTGCAGGCTTTACTTTTTGGAAAGTTCAGATTCAAATGTCATTCACTTATTGACTTTCCCCATATGTCCTAAATGAAACACACCTTTGATGTACATGGTGAAATTACAGGCGTTACATGGGGCAGTGAAAAGAACTAGGTCTTCCAGAGGATGATTCACATCTATGTGGAGACTTGTACTGCATGCACTCCCGGTGTGAATTTAAAGTGATGCAGCTGAGCTTATTGGAGCACCAAAGCAGATACTCTTACTTTCTCACTGACTTCAAGTAAACTGAACATGATGCAGAATATAAAGCAGAGTATTTACATTACAAGAGTAAATAAAGGTGCAAATAAGCAGTATTGGTGCGAGTCCACATGCAAATGTGCAAGCGTCAAAGCAATGAGCAAAGTACATTTGTTTAGGTTTCCCTGATGCCAGCCATTACAAGGACCCCACACTAGTCTGTTGCTCATATTCATGAAATAGCCTTGGCTTAATGGTTGATCTTCCTAAAACAAGAATTACTTGCAGCACTAGCAGCAAGCTACATAATACAAAGTATATCCTTACCAGTGAACCGTTTCTTTCCAGCAATGTCATATTCTGATACAGGGCCAGTACCAACAACACTAGTCTCTGGATAGACAATTTCTGATTCTGCTGTTGTAGTGGTAGTGACAGTAGTGGTGGTCGGTAGCAAAGTGCTCTCGAAAAACTCATAATCTTCAAAGGAAACACAAAATGCAAATGTTAGCCTGTTTTCACATTCACAACACTTCACACTGATTTGGCTTAATTATGAGAATGAAAACATTTACGTGACCAGCCACAATCCCAAAGAAGTGCTGTGTATCCTACTACAGCTACTGCACGTTTCTTATGGGCCTCTAAGTCACAGTTAATCATACTTCAGTGTCGCAAGTGTTTCCACTAAACTGATGGACAGCAATCACCAGGTAAAAAGGTCATTCACACAGGTAAAAAGGGTGACAATAAACAAATGTATATTCTACATATTTATATAATCTATATTCTGAATGTGCGTTATCTGTCATCTCCCCTTACCACCCCTAAAAGAAGACAGCACAGTAATCCACAGCCACAGCTTTTTAAGCAACCTCCTTGTTACTAATCTAAAATCTTAGAGCTGTTTCCTACTGCTTTTAAACCCTCCAGTAACTTACAGACATGGTGTCTTGTATTTGCCATTTGCAGTCCCATTAAGGGCAAGCAAATTGGCACATATGAACCTCCTGATATTCAGCTGTACTTGATATTCAGTACCATTAAATCCAGCGCTCTCTGAAAAGCTACGACACTACAAGACTAACACAGAAATTGAAGGGAAAGAAGCATTTGACATCCCTGCCATGTCCTCATATGGGCTATGAAAACTCATCTGATTACTTGTATTTCTTTTTCCTAAAATTGCTGCAGTCTCCTGCAGGTGACCTGCCCCTATAGGGAGCCCCAGCAGAAGACCTGCATGCTGAGGATGTGGGGATGTAAGGAACTTAGGCTGTAGAACTCGTGCAGGTTTCAATTCATTTTCTCCTCAAATCCTAAATGTCAGCCTCAGTATGAAGCTTCTGGAATAAAAGTACAAAACTCTCAGGCATTTTTCTCTCAGGTGCTGCACTCCCTTTTCAGAGCTTTTTTTGACTGTTGGTTTGACTTAAATTCCCAGGACCACATCCATCAAAAGAAAAACTTTTTTATTCTAGAGCCGCAAATTACACTACTGATACTAAAAGCTCTGAGGTCAGCAGAGGCCTGTACTTATCTGCTTTAATATGTGGGTGTAGGAGCTAGAATATGGGAAATAAAAGGAGCAGAACATCAGAAACCAGCCGAGGTGTACAATGAATATTAGTCCCAGTAATTTATTATTTTCCTTCCTTCTGGAAATCAATAATGAAATGCTAAGACTTGAAGCTTCCTCTTAAGCTTTGTGTGTCCTGACTTATAGCACCAAGATGGCATGAACATAACTGCAAAAATGTTTCCCTCTTCTCCTTTTATCTGTTTGCAAATCTTTTTAATTTAAATTCTGCAAGGATTCAGCAGACTAATTATTTTATGCCTAGGTGATCTCACTCAGTGTGAAAATATTTTATAGTCTAAATGCAGACTACACATCAAAAAAGACAAGAAAATATTCATAACACTGGATTCATAATTCGTTGGCACTCTAGTGCTAAAAACACGTGTTTCCAGGACTCAGACAGTATTTTGATTTTCTATTTCAAAACAGTTCAGTACTTTTAGACTAGATGTTGTACCAGAGAATGTCTAGTATTGAGTGTATGAACCAGCTCTGAATGTCATTTATTTCCAGAATAGGCTCCTGTTAGATGGCAGGACTGTAAGAAGGGGACCCTCATGTCCATTAACAGTTGCATTTGTACCACTGTCCTTCATGTATGATGCAGAACTACGGAAAGTTTTTCCAGTTCACCACTGCTTACTTAAACTGCCGTGCATGTGTATCAATCTGCCATGCAAACTCAATTTCAAAGAAAGAAGAGGGAAAAAAACAGCAACCCAAAATGTGTCATTTGCAATAGATACTTATAGTTAATCTGTACCATCATCGTATATCACATATGCCTCTGGAGTTGCTGTCACTTCTGAATCCAGTCCTGAGAATGTATCTACTGCAGGAAAAAGAAAAAAAACAAATGTTGTAAAATTCAACGGTCTCATTCTCACCCTCCTATTAAAATATTAAAGTTTAAAATAAAAATATTTATCGGGTTGATTTATGAAGAAATAAGACAATCACCAAGTTTGCCAGATAACACAGCGACAGTCCATTCCACATATTTAGAATAACTGATGAGTAGCTAACTAATATTAACAGCCAGGAGTTCTGCTGGAGGAAAATGGTTTGAGAGCTGCTTCTGAAAACTGAGAGCAATACACCTTCCAGGGGCTCTGCCCTGGGCTCTACAGCTCTTGGAGCAAAGGCAGACTATCTACGACCACATAGCACTCATGTCAGGATTTAAAAATATTCTATAGTCTCAAGAGTTGCAAATATAAGAAATTCATATATATATATATAAAAAAAGAAAAATTCAAAGCAATTCAAACAACTGAAAACTTCAATTCAAATATCTTTCGCAAGGTATGAAAAAAATCAAGCAATCCACCAATGCAGTCCAAAAGGCATGAATTTGTGCAGTGATGCAAGTTGTGCTGGGTCTCCCAGTGTCTGGCACCCAGATCTCCTCTGCACTTGCTCTAGTCTGATCCAGTATGCTGAACAGCCATTATATGTTAGGGTATACACATGTAATTCTGAAGTACTGTTTCTGCCTTGGTTTCATCCAAAAGGAATTGAAATTGTTCACACAGAAATTGTCCCATAATACATATAAAAGCATGGCAAGTAGAGATGATTGGGAGGTGTACATTGAAACCCTCCAATTCAAACCAAAGGCCAAAGCAAAAGCTTCCTAAATTCCCGCTCATGTAAATCACATGTAAATCATCTTAATCTCTCTGCACATGAGGTATCCAGCACCTAATACACCAACTGCCAGGTAACTCAACTTGGGAATTTGGAAGGCTTCCCAGCATGCTTGGAGAAATTTCTCCACAATATTCTGAGTACACAAGGCTCAGACTAGCCATGAAAAGCAATGCAAAGAAATCAGAAGTGTGATGCCAAAATTCACAGCAGGTAAAATCAGAAGTCTTCAATGAAACATTGGGTTTGAGGGGAGGGCAGTACGCAAACAGAACAGACAGGCAGCAATGACCTCAAGATAACTGCTAAATTAGTAAGTTCATACAGAACTTGGTGTGAGAGAAAGAAATGTGATTTTCACTAGGCTAGTACTATGAATACTGGAATTTTTCAACCGCAAACACTAAACAAATTACAAATCCAAATGATACATTTTATATTGCTTTTTTAAAATTTAAAACCAATAATTATTGTAAGAAATGATGGATTTTTTTCTACTACATGAAGTTTCTTTTAAAAAATGAATAATACAGCAGTAATTTTAATTCCAACATAAGCTACAAAAACACAGGAAATTGGTTAAATCTCACCAGACTTTCATAGCAATTCTGACTTCTTCTAATGGTATGTTTAGGCTGCACTCTTCAGAAGATCAGCCACTTGAAAGCCACCTTGACAGGCTAGATTTTCTGTGGAATTCTGCAGATCTTCTTTGACCCCATCAGAGTAATCAGGAGACTCAGATAAGCTAGAAATTTGAAGTATTTTGTATGGTAGATTTCAACTCATTCACACCTATTAGCTAAGGAGCTTTCATTCATATACAATGTATTTATTTATGCTGAATTCTATTTTCTATTTTTGTACCTGTGCAGCCTATTCTACTTCACTTTCTGTGTTTTGTTGCATTAGCTATGGAATGAAGAGGATGGGGTAGTACCCAAAAGACGTGCCGCTATTATTTTCTCCCCATATATCAGCTGCATTTCTCCTGCTTGCTCCAAGCACCCATGCTGCATTTTTCATTTAACCCTACCTGTGCCAAGTAAGGCTACGTCTTGTGTTTGCCATGGTCTTTTGCCATCTGTGAAGACAGCAGACTGCTCAACCACCACTTGATTTTATCACACAAAGCCAATGGTTGAGGTTCCACTTTTATTCCATGTGAGATCACTAAAAAAAACTAATTTCACTGGCAAATCACTCCAGTGCGGTCAATCCCCTTCCTGAAAGTTCAAGACTTTTGATTCTAGTGAAAAGTTGATAATAAATTCTGCTGGGTTAAGCAAGAATTCTGCCAGAGAGTAAGAGAATTTGCCAAAGCTTAAGCAGAACATGTGGCGGTGTTTTTTGGCACTTGCAGACTCTGGCTGTTTAGGAGTAAAGCTCTTAGAAACAAAATAACAAGCTTTGGAAGAATAAGCATTTCATTAAATGAACTGGAGCGCGTTCCAGATGCAGATTAAAAGGAAAGACAAAGCAGAAATATGATTTGGAAACCGTCAATGGAGAACAGCATGAAATGTTTTGATAGTTCAAGTAGTAGTTGTTTATCTCTCTTGAAACAGATACAGCACTTGTTAAACAAACAAACAGCAATAATTAAGTAAATACTATCATCATGCTTTCTTCCCAAGGAAGCTCCTCTGTGAACAGGCAGGTTGTCTTGCTGCATTCATAAATTGCTGGCCACCAGGATGAAGGGAAAAAAAGAAAAAAGATGCTAGAAAATCCTAATCACTCTTCAGACAAACTTTCATACTTGTTAGGTTGCTCAAGTTATATAAGGAATGGAAATCCAATATCATCTTGTACTTGTACACCTCAATCCACTTGCAGACTTACTGTTGAAATGCCAGACAGTTTGGGAGTGACTTTGAGAGTCATTCTCACTGAACACACAATCTGTACAAAAATACTTTTTCTCATTCATGGCTCTAACAAAGTTCAAAGCATCATCAAGCTACTGATGGAAGGCAAAATAAAAGCCCCAAAACACACAGAATCACAGAAACACCAAACAGAATGTTTTTACACATTCATAAATTCACAAGAAAACTCCACAACCCACACCTCTCCTAAAAATAGTTTGTATTGTTCAGCTTCTGGAGCCTTTTCTCAGATTTAGCTATGCTATGCTTCACAAAATGTTATTGTTCTTAATATAATATATTTATTTTTATATATATAAATAATATATATTCTCAGAAGAGGTCCCTCATGTATCAAATAGCACAAGTGGTAGGAATGGGAGGGACACTAACACAACCAAAAATTATAGTCCCACTCAGACAGCTTACAAAATACCAGGCTGACCATGTACAGCAATATTTGTTACACTTTCGTAAATACATAAGAGAGCAGTGAAAGTACCAAAAGGATTAATGACACAGACAACCATGGGGCTAAATATTAGATATACATTAGTACCATAAGTTATTTTAATTCCATCTGTACAAGGCAATAACGTCTCTAACTTATTACTTACCCAGTGAAACTAGTAAGGAAATTTTCTGTCTTCTCAGATCCTTTCTAAAGCTGCTGTCTTTACACTCACTACTATTTGCTGAAGCCATATCTTTCCATATCTTCTTTACTCTTCAGTGTGATAGTTCAGACTTCCAGGCCATGGTTACATGACCTACTAGTAAATCTACTTTGGCTTCAGAGACATAGGTGTATAAGAGAAGGTAAATGGGCTTAGTTACTCATTGAAACTAGCTACTCCAGATGGCAGATGTCTGACTGCAAACTCTTTCTTTAGGTTACAGCCATGCTTCTGCTGCCCCTGGGTAGACTAAGCTGGGGACTACCTATAAGTGGAAAGAACAAGGACTGCCATGGTGCTCCTTGATCTAGTTTCATAAAGTAAGTAGCTAACTGATTTTCAGTGCAACATTCAGGTGACAAAAGGATAAAACCTGATAAGAACAGGCTCAACACTCCACAACTGCAGTTGAATTTATGTTTGTTTTCTTTGGATTTTTGATTTGCACAACATCCTAAGCTTGTTTAACTGCATGAGAGAAACAATGGCATCTACCAACACCATTTTTTATCTTTAGATGAAAAAGAAATTAATGTACAAATCTTTGCATTATCTGTGCAGAGCCAAGGTTGTCTTTCCCCAAGTTCATCCATACTGTGCTGCATTTCTGCTTGAAAATCTCTACCTCTGAGGTGTGGCGAGGTAACAAAAATCCCAATTTTTGAATATTCATCCCACTATAGCTCAAAAGACACTTTTCAGAACTTACTGTGAGAAATGAATGCAAAACAAATAAGCTAGAAAGACATTTTTGGGTCCTTCCCTGGCTTGGAGTGAGGACTGGATTCTAGGTGGTTGCTTTAGCAACAGAAACACTGCCTATGTTTGTGCATATGTGCACGAACATATGTGAAAAGACTGGATTCAAAAGAAGATGAGTGTTTTTCTGAAATCAACATATTTCCATGATAAACTTCAGCTTTGGGGCAAGCTAGCATTTTAGTGGAAAACCATTTAATACGCAAACCCTTCTCTAGCTTCTCTAATCTCAGCTCCTTACTTTATCATTAGGACCAAAATCTTCAGAGGCAGATTCTTTTCTGCTTTACATTTATGCAAGTGTGGTGTACAAAAAGCATGACCAAACAAGTTCAAATAGCAAAAAAAGAATTTACCTTCTGCATTGCACTCTGGCAGCCCATCGAACCCTAACAGTAAGTTGCCTTCATCATCATACTGTGCATAGGTGCCTGGAGGACAGGTTGGGGGTGGTTTCTCAGTGGGAGGTTCAGTTGTAGTTGGCTCAGGAGTGGTAGTTGTAGTAGTTGTTGTGGTGGTTGTAGTAGTTGTTGTGGTGGTTGGTGGGAGTGTTGTTGTAGTTGTAGTGGAGGGAGTGGTTGTTTTCTTAATCATTTCAAGACCAATCAGAGGTTTCCCTCCAAGGCTTATTATAGGTTTATCTTGTGCACTTGCTACAGGCTTACTAAATCTGCCGTGTCCAAACAAAGGTATTCCATCAGGACTCACCATTGGGGCACCCTTTTCATCTAGGAGAGAACAAAATCAAAATATCTCATGCATTATCTGTGGCAGACTTATAGTATGGTACTTAGCAACAGTAAAAACCACATGAACACTGAAAGCAATTACAACCTGCTGTAATTAATGTGGCCAAAAAGGATGTTGATATCTAGAAAAGACACACGGCTAAGAAAATCACTAAAAAGTTCATAAGAATCTCAGGTAGATCACAATACTGTTCAGTGATACCAGCTGTCTGATGAATGTTTATTGGGTTTATTGGGAAGAGTAGAAGGAGATTTCCTTTCAGAATCACAATATGCAGACTTTGCCCACATTTAATCTAAATCAGTCTTTTAACTGATGAAAAGTAGGATGAATCCATATTCTGTTCCCTATCAAATATGCACAAGGAAAGACTGGAATGAGCTAGTGAGGTGCTGTCACTGCCACTTTTGTGCCAAGTCCCAGATACTGCAAGTATTCACGATCACCAGTACAACTGCAGGCACTAAATCTGCATTCAAGAGATCTATTCAGATGGAGTGATATTCAGCCAGCAGTGTTTTCACAAATCATACACAGGGTTTTTTGCTATCTGTAGTCAGTTTCAGAAAACAAACAAAAACCATCACATATCTATGACTGGCACTGTGCAAGTAGAAGAATAATTATTTTTATGTACAGAAATAAAAAAGTATTGATCTCTATTCTGGCTCACTTCTGCAGTCCCTTCTAATACTGATACAAGTGAGACAGACTTGGGTTATTCTTTCTGCCCCATGCTCGGGAACCTTTGCAGTGTGCCCTCAGGCATCCCCAGATCCTGTGATGTTACCTCCTTTGCAATGTTATCTCCTTTGGTAAATGTAAAAGCAGAACTGGCTTCAATGGATGAAGAGAAGGCTGAGGTACTGAGTGAGTTCTTTGCCTCGGTCTTCACTGGCAGCCAGGATTCCAGTACTTCTCATGTCTGTGAGCCCTGCATCCCTAAACCTCCAGGTGGGGACTGGGGTGGTAAATCCTTCCCCAGTGTGAGGACAGAGCAGGTCTGACACCGCCTCATGAGACTGAATGTGTACAAGTCTATGGGGCCGGATGGCGTGCATCCCAGGGTCCTGAAGGAGCTGGCTGAGGTGGTTGCTGAGCCGCTCTCCATCATATTTGAAAAGTTGTGGCTGTCAGGTGAGGTCCCGGATGACTGGAGGAAGGGTCACGTCACTCCCATATACAAGAAAAGGAGCAAGGAGGACCCCGGGAAGTACAAGCCGGAGAGTCTCACCTCTGTTCCTGGGAAGATCATGGAACAGATCATACTGGATGACATGCTTGATCACATGAGGAATGGGCGTGTGATCCATGACAGCCAGCACAGCTTCACCAGAGGAAGGTCATGCTTAACCAATTTGGTGGCCCTCTATGATGGAATGATGGCATCAGTGGACAAGGGAAAGGTGACCGATGTCATTTACCTGGACTTGAGTAAGGCCTTCGACATGGTCCCCCACCACATCCAAATTGGACGGATGTGGATTTGATGGGTGGATTTGATGGATGCATAAGAAATTGGTTGAAAGGCTGCAGACAGGGTGATCATCAATGGCTCTATGTCCAGGTGGAGGCTGGTGATGAGTGGCGTCCCCCAGGGGAGAGCTGCTGGAGAGGGTCCAGAGGAGAGCCACAAAGATGATCAGGGGACTGGAGCACCTTCCCTACGAAGACAGCTGAGGGAGCTGGGCTTGTTCAGCCTGGAGAAAAGAAGGCTGCAGGGTGACCTCATTGCAGCCTTTCAGTACCTAAAGGGAGCCTACAGACAGGAGGGGAATCAACTCTTTGAAAGGGTTGATAACTGCAGGACAAGGGGAAATGGTTTTAAGTTGAGGGAGGGGAGATTTATGTTGGATGTCAGGGGGAAGTTCTTTACAGAGAGACTGGTGAGGTGCCGGAACAGGCTGCCCAGAGAGGCTGTGGATGCGCCGTCCCTGGAGGTGTTCAAGGCCAGATTGGATGGGACCCTGGGCAGCCTGGTCTAGTATTAAATGGGGAGGTTGGTGGCCCTGAATGTGGCAGGGGGGTCGGAGATTCACGATCCTTGAGGTCCCTTCCAACCCTGGCCATTCTGTGATTCTGTGACTGTCTGATGGTGTACTGAAGTATAGTAATCCTAAATGGCTTGTGCAGGACCTAAGAATGCTTGGAGCACCAAACAGCTCAAAGATTTGTACCATGTGCAAAAAACTTTAAATTTTTTTCTGTAAAATGGAAGCAACTTACCAACAATTGTACGTCCATCCCCTCCTAATTTCACTCGAAGTGGGTTGCCTTGGGAATCTTGGAGGTATTTTCCTTCAACATTTAACACTAGTCCTCGGTCAAGATCTACAATCTAAAAGCAATAGATGGACTCAAATTTAGCTAGTGTGAGAGAATGTGAAAAGAAATCCTGGGGAAATTCTGATGGTAAGTGTGATGAAGAATAGGTACAACACCTCCAGACAGACTTTTAAAAGTGAGTATAGGAATCACTGATAAATTACTGCTGAAGAAGGCAAATCCCCAGGAGTGAAGCTTCAGTGTTGCATCAGAACCATATTCATATTGACCTCTATAATGCGAGCATGTACAGGAGCTACTCCCTTGACTTGCTGCACTGAGTTTTTTGGGCTGCACTACTCCTAAGGTGGATTAATGTAACGCTTATTTGAGTATGACTCCAAGTCCTTTTAAAAACAGTATTTAAAAGTACATCTGCTAATCAAAAAAAGAAAAATATTAAACTAGCTAATTTAGATTGAAGTAGCAAAACAAAGTTACTAAGATTTTAATTGAGGTAGGAGACTGAAGAAAAGCCTCTGTCTCATAAAACAAATCTGTCTGAGAGCCTGGACTGAATTTAAGAGGTTACTTCAATTAAAATCCAGTCCTCATTGCTATTTCAACCCAAAACAGCTGAATTGTGTGCTGTTTTAACCTGGGTTATTACATGCTGTGGCATAGAGCACAAAAATACAAAAGCTGCTAGCTGATGAGAACTGGGAAGAGGACAAGAGCAGCACTTTCAAGTTGGCAAGAAAAGCTTGAATTTGGTGTTGCAGAAAAGACTGTAGCAGGAGGAACAGTAAATCATGAGATTTGCAGAGGTCAGGCAGACTCTGGAGGCCTTCAGGCCCCAGATGATGACAGATGATGACACAGGTCCTCTTGCTTTACAAGATGTTTAGAACGTTCTACTTGCAGCAATGTCTCCCTCTCCTGCAGCAGGGACAGATGCCCCACAGCTTCCCTAGGACCTTTCTAGCCCACTTTCTGAAGTCTATCTGAAGAATTTTGGACTTGCTTTTCAAAACGCCTTCCTTGAACGTGAGTTACCTGATGCACTTTTCTGTGCTCCTCTATTGCAATAAAGAAGACTGAAATGGCCACAGAATAATTGGCTTTATGCCCCTTCTTTTACTTGTATCATGTGGTGTTCTATTCTATGAGCAGCTCTACTGACATCACTGAAGATGGTCGGAGCCTTACCCTACCCAGTGTTTGAACAAGCATGCATGAAACGTTATTTTCTTCACTACAGTGGTTGGTCATAAACTGACTGGAAAGGATTTTAAAAGTCAAGTATTTAGGCACCTAGTAGGACTTGCTATTAATAGTGCGTGAGATCACTAGAAATTAGACTGAAACACAAAACACTCAAAAGTATCATTTTGAGGCCTGTCACCCCATAAAACCTACTGTGACATATTTGGTTTTAGAGCAACATGCCATTTATGGAGCAACTTCTCATGTTGACAGTCTTGTTCAAGAGCCTCTCTCTGGAGATGCATCTGGAAG
Source organism: Lagopus leucura (assembly GCF_019238085.1). Lineage (NCBI taxonomy): Eukaryota > Metazoa > Chordata > Aves > Galliformes > Phasianidae > Lagopus > Lagopus leucura. The sequence continues at coordinate 58,043,912 of NW_024962252.1, read as the reverse complement.
AAACATCATCACAGAGCTCATCTTTCATGGAAACTGCTCTGGACAATTTCCATTCACACTGTGCAGCAGCATCCTGAGTCACTGGGGAGCATAAGTTCCACTGACCGTGACAAAAAAGTTTTGCTAAGTCTATGGGAGTACTGATGCAGTTAAGCATTCGAAGTTTTAAATCAAATGTTTGAAATGTTTGAATAATGAAATGGAGTATTTAGATTTAAACAAAAAAGTGGAATTACATCATTAAACCACCTAATTTTACAGCTTCTTTGACTAGGGGTACTGTTTCTCCTCTATTCTCAAAGAAAAAGTAAGTAAAACAAAAGGCCAAAACATCTCGAATTTGCAGAGGTCACCCTACCCACTTTGTTCCTTGTGGGCCATTGATTACTCTCTGTCCACTTGGTTTTCCATTATTACCAGTTAATATTTTTCCATTTCCATTCTTTGTTGTAAGGTTAGGTCGGCCATTGTAACCTGAAATAAGAGAAGGAAATAACAGTGGTTTAGAAGAAAATTGTGCATACTACAAAGCATAGTAGTTTATAACATAGTTTAAAATGCAGTTTAAAATGCAAAGGAATACAAAACCTCTTAAGAATATACTGTTAAATGCAAATCTTGTGTAAGTGTTTTACTGGTGAAGGTTTTAAGATGACTCCCACTAGCAACCCTTAGCTTTGTTTAACAGATGCAGATATTCAAGACTTTCTCATGATACATCTCAAAATCTGTAATCAATATTCAAAAAGTAAGCAACTGAACCAATGTGTAACATCATTGCCGGATCTGAGAAGCCGTACAAAACCCTATTCAGCTGCCCATTTGGGCTGCCATGCATTGCAGCAGAGGTGGAAACATGGCCATCAAGACACTTTTGAACTTTGTAAACATTTGGGGTGTGTGTTGAGAGAAGAAATCTTATTAAACAGAACAACTTTCCTAATCTATCCTTACACAAAACTGAAGACCCAGAAATCACTATGGATGATGGGAGCCTGAGCAGATCAGACTTTGGGACCAAAGGCCTAGGGCACACATGGATTAGACAGTGTCCTCAAAAACTGGGCTCCCTGAGAACATCCGAAATAAAAAAGTAGAATGTTATACTAAACAACTGAGTTTGCATTCTGATAGAGAACTTTTCAAGGATTGCTGAACTTATGAAAACCTCAATTCAGTAACATTAGTAGAACAAAGACAAGATACCTTGCCTATAAGGAGGTCTAACAAACTGCCGCTGGGAAGGGCTCCGTAGCCTGGAGTTCAGTAGTCGCTGGCGAGGGGACAAAGTGGAAGAGGAGACAGTTGGAGGAACAGTGTGTGTCGTGGTAGATTGAGAATAACGTGGCCAGATGAAGCTTGGTTTAGAAGGGGTATGTTTGTTAGAGGAATGAATAATTCGTGACGCCACAGCAGAGCTGCCTGGAGATTCAGGAGAAGATATTTTTAATGTTGGAGTTTCTTCCTTCTCTTCCTCTTCAGATCCTAGTTTGTGAGGTAGAAGAGTGTCCATAGATTTCCTCTTATTGCTAGCAGTGTCATATGTGTTTTTATTACCTCTAGAAAGAGAAGGGGACCACTTTGCTGCCAAAGATGTAGGTTTCTCTTCCATCTCATTCTGATCATACTCACTGTTATAATCATCGTCTTCATCAGAAACGGACTGACGAGATTTAGAAGAGGAAAAGGAAGGAACTTTTCGAGGAAGTTCAGTTTGGGACATTTTAGATGGTAACAGGTCATATTTTTTCTCTGTATGGGACACTATTCTTGTAGCAGCCCTTGATTGACTAGATAATGAGGGACGAGTTTGTCTTGAAGAAGAGGACGATAACTTTGAATTATACTGGTTGTCTTTTGCTTTATCGCTGGCAGAACTAGAGTCTGGCTGATTAAGTTTTGATTTGTGGGAAGGTACCTGAGAACCTGGTTGCTGTTGCTTTGATAGAGACAAACTTGAGCTTCCCTGAGAGAAAGATGTAGGTAATCCCCTAGAAGTGGACACTTCCTTAGGAAACACAGAGCGACTGCTGGCTCTGTCACTGTCTTCTGTTACATCCTCATCATTATCTTCCTGCAATTCCTCATTACTCTGGGATGAGATAGGAGATGGTAGCCGCCTGCCCCTGGAATGCAGTAAGGAAGGACTGGTTTGTACCTTCTGCAGAGGTTCCGAACGGGAGGTCTTCTGGGTCTTTTGTAATGGAAGATGAGAAGAGAATGTCTTTTTAGGCAAAGATACACTTGGATGGCTTGGGTCCACCTCATGAGTTACAACAGACTGCCGATTTGATGGCAAACCCCTGAGTCCAGGCTCTGAAGTTTTAGAAGGCACTTTCACCAGCAAGGGATTTGGCTTTTCTTCCACATTGCCAGAGAGATCATTATTTTTAGCTGGCAGAGAATGGGAAGAGGCTTTAGGAGAAGGCACATTAGTATTACTTTGCCTCAGTTGCTTTGTTTCGTTATCTGAGTACGTAGGAACAGATGAGGCAGAAGAGCGTTGTGCTGAGGATGGTGACAATGCTGATGGCTCACGTTTCTCTGCGCTAGTCTGCCGTGATGCCTCTGGTGTGTGGGTTCGAACAGGGGTCCTCCCTGAGGCAAGAACAGGGTGGATTGTCCGACTAGAAGACAGGGGTCTAACAGTCCTCCTGTGATCCTGGGCTTTTGGCAGTGTCACTGGAGCTTCTTCAGATGAATTATGATCCTCTGTCACTTCAGTAGACTGGAGATCAAGTTCCAGCTCTCCTGTCTTTCTGGAGGGTAACTGAGATTTACTTGGAACACCTCCTCGAGTCAAGACTTTATTCTTATATTCAGAAAGAAGACTGTTTTTATCACCAACACCAGGTGAATGAACAGATGACTGCTTAGAGGAAAGTGACATCTGCACTTGTGAAGAAACAGAGGAACTTTGAGAAGGAGATGAACCAGCATTCACAGGTTTTTTAACCCCTGAATTGTCTTGAATCTTTCTTTGTTGCTGAGCAACTGAATCCTCATTAGGAGCTGAAAAAAAAAAAAATGTTTATTCATAACAATAGCAGAACAAAATACAAGAAGAGAAACCAGTCAGGTAGCAAGAACAAGACTACTTAGGAGAACATGAGACAGTATTTATTTCTGTGCTAATCCACTTATGTGGATTTTTTGGTAACTTGAGTAAAACTTCAAGCAATTAAAATCAAATATCTAAAAGTGGGGCCTGCAACATTCGGTCAGCAGAACCAGATCTTTAGCAGAACTTAGTCACGTTTATGACAGCATGCTGCACTGTTCTGTCTGAGACAGGACACATTTTTAATTTAGGATTCAGCAAAATCCCACAACAGCACCTCTCTGGCAAGGAGGCAAACACAGAGTTGTATGAAAGTTAAAGGCCAATTTAGCTGACTTTAAAGAGCAGGAGTTGTCAAGAATAGTGCAACCAAAGAACCAAGTATAGTTTTATTTGGCCTTTGCGTAACAAAAGTGCATATATTCATGCAGCATACCAGGAAATAAAGTATGATGTGCCTTTATTTAAAGTATTACAGTGTTCATAATATTACATGTGGTAGAGCAATGAATGCTCATTTATATGCTTATCTACTATAAGCTTATATGCTTATCCATAAGCATCTCTTTGGACAATATAATGATGAAAAGAGCTAGCAGAAACAGTGTTGAAGAAGTAAAATCCCCCAGGTTAGATAGAGGGAGCACAGGAGAAGCTAAGAAAAGTCAGAGAATGAATGTAACTGGAACCTAGGCAAGAATAGACAGACTAAGCAATTAGTGACTGGCTTGCTGCTTACCTGCTGGGATGGCGACACTGAAGGCTTTAGACTGAGGACCGGGTCCCCTCCTGTTTGCTGCACGAATTTTGAAAATATAGCGCTCCCCAGCCTGCAGACCATCTATTATGGCTGATGTTGTAGCTCCAGAGTAGGTGATGGACTTTGCTCCAAAAGGCTTGAGAGCAGGGGCGTATGAAAGAATGTATTCTGAAATGATTTGGCAGACGGTTGGAAGGAGGAAACTGAAAACAGTCCTGTTTCCAGCGGACAGACTGTATGGGTAGGATGAATTAGAACGTGCATTACTAAAATTAATACACTAGCAATGCACGTCGAGTCAACAGCTGGAGTACAAAGAAATGATATATCTACAGATCGGTAAGTTAAATAAATATTTGTTCATCTTTATAGAAAGATAAAAACAAATCATTTCAATGATCTAATGACTGAGATGATTTAAGAAATTTGTCTTGTTCTCGTCTTTCAGATTAGGATTACAGTGGTACACATGCATCCTGCTAGTTGTCTGTAGGAAGGGATAACTGTGGGCATGAAGAGGAGCTTAGCCACATGTAGATTTCCTTGTTTTTTGAAGCCTCTGTAAGAGGCCAAAACAGGATTCTGAGAATAAATTCCAAATGAATGAGTGAAAAACTCTAAAACTCTAACACTACTAAGAACATGGAAATCATTTTTTTTTCTAAAAATGAGATTGTATTCAGTGCATTAAGAAATAATCCAAGCACATGTCATCAAAACAAAAAAAAAAAAGTCATGAATATGGAAACGCATTTGCTGCTTAGACGAAACAAACACCACATGGTATTAGAAGGTATTATGAACTTTGAATTAGATTTTGTTTGTTTTAGAATGCAGAGGAGATGTTTTAATTACAGAAAAACTGGTGTTACTCTGGTAGCTTTCAAATGGCTACCAGAAGGCAGTTCTTTAATATGTGGTATAAACACATAAAAAGGAAAGACTGCAAAACAAAAGGACAGAAAGACAAAAATCCCGGATTACCACGTGCTATCAAAATGACTAAGAAGTGCTAATTCAGTGATTTCACTTAGCCAGTGTATATTTTATGTATGCTGTTTATTTAGTTTAAATAACACTTCATAGTGTAACACTTCATGTAACACTTCATAGCCAAGCAAAATGTAATGATACACTAAGTGCATATAAGTGTTCAGCCCACAGGTATCTTTAAAATAGTTCATCTAGATGAACTGTCTAAAGATCAGCAGCCAAATATGGAAGAAGGGTTACAGACTGCTCAAAATTACAAGCAGATTTTAAATTTCAGATAATGTCCCTGCATGACCATATTTTTAAAATAATAATTCTTAGTCAGAATTGCAGTTCTATTGAAGTAATTGGCAAAACTCCTTCTGAGTTCAAAGAGGAAAGAATTCCAGCATTGCCTGGAAGAATGAAGAATGCATACAGCAAATCTTTTACAGGGACACAGCACACTTCCCTCCAGGACTGGGACTTTTTAAATCCTGAAATGCTTCAGCGCTGATAAGGCACTTCCAGAAACCTGTGTAACTGGAGAACACAATCCCATCAATCAGTGGGAATGAGAGAATCCAAAAATCCTGCCTATTTCTTTTTGGAGGGAAAAAGGGGAAAAAAATCCAAGAAAGCATTTTTTTTTTTAAACATCCCATGCAAGTTAATGGCCACTCACTGACAAATGAGCTTTCCACCCACGTATGACACTGCTACACTGCACAAGCCTTATGTGTGAAATCTGTTGAAATCTCTATTTGTGCTTGCTTTATAAGCAGAGGCTTTCCTTACACAGTAATCTACAAATAAAACACAGTACAAACTCACTCACATTCTTGGCAGCCACTCAACGCTTCCTTAGTTTTTTTGTTTGTTTGTTTTGCCTAACAATCCAATTACAAATCCTTTGGGAAAAACCCTTCCTGAGCTCCATTTCAACCTGCTTAATGATGAAGAAGAGGTAAGTATGCATGTGTGACATCTCAGGAAGCTCTGTGATATCCTCGGAACAAGGTGATGGCTTCCCAGCAGTGCAGTAGAAAATCTGGGCTGGAAACAAGGAAATCTTGCTCGGGTGTGAGCCACTAACATCTAAAGAAGTCCCAGCAGAGTCAGCAGTTTCAGCTTGCTGCGTAGTGGCAATCTGCTTTTGAGAAGACCAGATCCAATTCAGAGTTACAAACTGAGAATGACGACTTACCTTTGACTTTTCCTTCACTCTCTGGGAGAGCATCCCAGGATGCTGCTACAGAAGTTGGTTTACCCTTCAAGGGCCAAACATCTAAATTTTCAGGTGCACTTGTAGGAGCTGTGAAACAGACAAACAATAGAAAAGGCAATTAAGAAAGCATGAGCTACGTGGCACTTGCTTTTTGCTTCTTCTTCTCGTGGCAGAAATGCCTATATGGTCATTTCAAAGACAAATGCAAAGTACATACAGAGCTCAGGTCCATGCATGCGCCTATTACATCTCTGTCAGGCTGATGCATCCAAAGGAAGAGGCAAGTCCAAGCTGCAGTGCTGTTCCTCTAATATACCCAAATCACCTCTCCCAGTCTCATCTCACTGCAGCAGCACTAGTTCTTCTCCATACATACCCGCCTCTGGGGTTCGTTGAAAGACAGACACACTCCATTTGCCTTCCTTTTCTCCCTCCAAGATTTGGACAGCAAACTCATACATGGTGTCTGGTGCCAAGTTCTCCACCAGCGCCCGCCGGTTGGACACCTGCTTGTAATCCCACCTTGCTGATTCTCCCTTTTCTCGATAACGAACATTGTACTGTCTGGGATCAGACACACAAGGAAACAAAAGTTCAAACACAAAGCACATTAGCAGAGTGAAAGCAACAGCCCCCGAGGTCCCAGCCCCATGTTGCTGCCTAGTCACCATCCCACCGTGGTTTCTCTGCTTACTTTTACCTCCAGATGGTGAAGCACCCCCTACCAGCCACTGTCACAGAGACATGCACATTCCTGTGCCCTAAGTGAAACTGCTCCCGCTACCAACTGTTATTAAATAAATGCAGAACTAATCATTGCTGCACTGTCAGCATTTCACCTCCAGTGTCTATTCAGACAAAGACACATGGGCTAACTACCTATTTGCTGCAACCTTCTGCCTTTCATACTGTTGGTCTGTCCAAGCAACGAGCACAGACTGAGAGGACATCACTCGAACAGTTATGTCCTGCACCACCTCCACCTCTTCCTCCTCTGAAATGAGAAAATAAAATGGCACATCAATAATAAGAATAGTGGAGATCCCATTTAAAAAAACAAAACAAAACAAAAACCCTAGTAGTTCATGCTATAATAGGCAGACAGCATGGATGCATAGCAAAGACAGTAGTAGTGGAAAAGCACATGCATTTGCTTACAGGACTTGAGTACTCATATATTCTGTAGTCCTTTAATATTTTGCTCAAGCAAGCAGCTGCAAAGCACACTTCTTTCAAATGGGCTATTAATGTAGATAATACAAGATTTTCCATTGTAAACAAACTCTCCTGCACACTGGCAAAGAGTTCTTATCTACTACTGAAAAGTGGATTAGAGGACCTATCCACAAAGAACACACATTTTTCATTACCTCTCATGATAGCAGTGTCTCATAAACAAGCCACAGAAGTGGAAATCTCTGCCTTTGTCCTGAAAGTGGTTGCTTGCAATGGGAGCATGCGAAAAGTGAAAGTAAGCATGAGTAGTGGATGGCAACACCTTCATAGAGAAGATGGGATTTTAATAAGACATAGCTCCCAGTTCTGACAAAGGCATTTTCTATCACCATCAAAATACTTGAAACAAATCCATCCACACTACACTGTTCTAATCATAATGTGAGGGAGCAAGAAGGTGGCATAGGCAAGGAGATGACTCAGAAATTCACTCATCCTTTTTGATGAGTGTGTAACTCAAAGTGTGTAACACTTTCCCTCCAAAGGAAAGTGAACACTTTCCTATGACTTTGCTGTCTGGGCTGACTGGAAATCAACCCTGCAGAAAACAGGGCAGAGGTGTGACAAGAAGGCATCTAGTTGTGGAGGTGCTGGCTTCCATTTAATCAAGCCTTCTCATGGGGTTATTGCAGTTCATAATGTTTGCCAATAGCTACAGCAGAGGAGATTAAAAAATAAAGAAGAAAAAAAACAAAAACTCAACCATATTATGGGATTCTGTTTTTTTATTAATACTGCTTGAGACACAGAAGCAAAGACAACCACCAAGCACTTTAACCCACATAGAGAAACCTATCTCTAGCATTTGCAGTCAAGAAACACAAAGCTATCTCAATTCAAAAGTCTCCAGGAATTGACAGTTGATGTGAAAGAAACATACCTATGACTTTCCTTTTAGTTAAAGATGACCTATAGACAGGTTGACTGCGTCCTTGGGTACTCCGTGATGGCAAAGAAACCACATGAACTGATTCAGAGGCTGTACATGGGAGGGAAAAACAGATTTTTCTGTAAACTTGATAATTATAAAAAAAAACAACAAACACTTTACAGGCAAAAATCCATTTTATTCTTTTTTAAGATATGAAAGGATACGTAATTTATTTGGATTCATATAATTTATTTCATAAGTTTCAGAATGCATATGGTAAGAACAATAAAGTTGGTACTAGAAGCAGGAAAGCGAATTATTAACATGAAAAAAAACACATTACAAGATTTCTATGCTCAAGCCTTGAGTTCCTCTCCTGAGAATTTGATTATTTAAAAAACATTTGTTCTCCATCTTGAAAAAACTGTAATGTAAAAGAATGAAAACAAGAAGATGGTTAAAACCACGTTACATAGAATTTCTCATCAAGATGCACTATGATACCAAATTCCCTCTAAAATCACGACCAAAGAAAAAAGATAAAACAAAAACCCACAGTACATAACACGTAGAGACAACCTCAGCCTGAACAAACTTAGAGTAAGGATGAAAGCGTAAGAAACAGAAGCAGGAGCAGCAAACACAGCAGCCAAGGACTACAGAGAAACTCGGACCAGAAGAGAACTGGATTGCCAGCACAACATTTGCACAGATGTGGAAGAACTTCCAGCTACAGTGAGTCTCTTTCCAGAGCTGGTCTTGGCAGAAAGATGAAAAGTGAAGAGAAGGGATGAGAATAATTAGGGGATCCCAGCTAGGAAAGGCTGTGAAACCCTGGAATAACTGATAAAGGTGACCTAGAAGTTCTCTCTCCTTGGATAAACCAAGATAAATATGTTCTTTTTGTACTAAGCCAACAAAATAAAAGAGGAAATAGATATTTAGATTACAACGCCAGGAATTCTGGCAGTCATATGTGATTTCTGAACCATCACCAGTCTTGTAATCCAAAACCAAACTGTCTGTGGGACAGGCTTCCAATATACAGGAGAGACTAAGAATTTTAACCTTAAGCAAATGCATCCAAGCAGTAAAGAGCAGCTAAAACTTCCAAGAAGAAGGTTAAAGTGAGAGCCATGAATGCAGACCTTGAGCCCACTCAAGGTAGAGAGCTTACAGGACAAAGACGGGTAAGAGGAGAATGACAAAACCCAAAAAGAGATGCCCTGCCTATAGAGAAACAAGATTGCTGCAAACGCCATTGTTACAGCTAGCTGGAAGTCCTTTAGGTCAAGAGCATGTGATCTAATGAAGGAATGCAAATCATCACAGTATGGCAGGACAGGACAGGAAGCACAGCAGAGGCCAATCTGACACATACAACGATAGTGGTCAGAACCTCCCTAAGAAATTACTGAGGACATGGGCATATGAGGGTAACATGGTAACATGTGAGTGTTTTTTATCCACTGGTCTGAAATAATGCAGGGACAATTTTTAAGAAGAGAAGAAGAAACAGTGGATTTGAGAGGTGCCCCCCCACCATGTGAGGAGACTCTGAGCTATGCCTCTTCTTCTCTGCCCTTCCTCTGCTATTCACACAGGTAACTTACACATGGCCTCTTTTTAATATATTTTACTATGCTTTCCAGCTTGGTAATCACATTTTCATGTAACACCAAACACACAGCAAACATTTTCATTTATAAGAGGAAATAATTCTGATGGCTACAATAACATCATCTACGGCCACGTAGCAGCAACAGGCAATTACAAAAGACTGCTTTTTGCCAGGAGAAAAGCCTTGTCGGATATAGCAAGAGAAACCAAAGACAGAACGAATTGATGGGGTCACTGCCAAGGGCAGTCTGGCAGCAGTTCTCCCCCAGATGGTATCATAAAAATCTGGCTTACCAAGTTTTCTTGCTTCCTGGTTTTGCCGTTCTTGTGGCAGCGGAGCGTAGCTCATCCTTCGGCTGCTCTCTCCATACCCACGGATCTGCGATCTGCTGCGTGGACCCCTGAAGCCTGCTCCATAAGGTGGCCTCCACCGAAAAGAAAACCTGCCATCTGGAGACTGGGCACGAGCTCTCAGGGGTCTGCTTGGCACGTCCTTCTCTTCAGAAAGTAAGCAAACACACACAAACATCACCACAGTTATTATAAAGCATATGACATACATAGCAGCCCACATACATCTGTTGGAAGCACACATATTAAATAACATCAGAACAAAGAATATAATTTTATAGTTTTTTAATTTTGCTCTAAAACCCAAACGCAGAAAGAAGCTTTCCTAGCAGGATAGACAATACTCCACAATGTCTTTTCTCAGGCATTTCAGACAGAGTGGTACAGCACACCCAAAGTGAAAACACACTGTAGTACAAGAACTGCTGCCAGAAACCAGGGTTGTCTTGCAGCTTTCCTGTTTAATCTTTCCCCATTTTTTATAAATCCCCTTTCCATAGTTCAGGCACACAAGAACATTATTTTTCTGGCAAGTGCTAAAGGTCAGTGTAAAATGAAGCACAGAGCAATTTCACTATTTTTAAACTTTTAGAAACTAATCTACATTAAAAGCAGGTTCTCTTCTCCTAAATCCTTCCCTAATGGTTCTGCTCACTGACAGCCTTGCATTTAACAGGTCTGTTCTACAAATTCCTCCACTTGACTTCACAAACTCCCACTACATGACATTTGAGCATTCTGTACTGTAACAGGTACTTCATGCAAGCCATTTGGCAAGTTAGCAGTGCTCTTTTAAGAAGCTATAAGGCAAGGATTCCTCAAGCAGCTAGTTTGCTTGTACTAAAACCCTCTCACCCATTGGCTAAGCCAGCTACTGTAACTACAGAAATGTCAGAACAAGAGCCTGGGACTGTACCAGCAGCCAGTTGCAGAGACCTGGGCAGACATCAGTGCACTGAAGTACCCCCTGCCAGAGCAGCAGTGAAATTCTCTTTCCTGCACCAGCTTGAGAGCTCCTACTTATTTCCAGTTATGTTACCTGAACTGTGTATCAATGCCCCCATGTCTCCACATACACCAAAAGCAGATTCTTTGCGATGTTCCTGCTCAGTGACACATCTATAACCGAGCTTTTCACTGGGTCCTGATCTGCTGACAAAGTTTCAACTTCTCACAATCTACCAATAAACTTTTATTCTATTAATTTATTCTTTGGAAAGGACCACAGTGACTCCCAAAGCTGTTTGCAGAGCTCTCTTTGAAATCTCTGAGAAATGCAAGATTTCAGTGCTAAACAGGTATACAACACATGCAGAGAACAGCACACTCCCAGGGATCTATGCCATTGCACTGAAAAACGGCAGCAGCTCAGCACAGTAAACTTTGCTGAAACTTTTATTTCACCTACAGAAAGACAAGATCATCATTTTAAACACACAGACTTAACTGTGCCTCCCTGGTAGCCGCTTCTCACCAGTCCAACAAAACGAAGCAGCTATAAACCCAGATTAATCAGCCAATTAAATCAGTACAATAAAGATAACTGCTTTCATGAGGCTCCCCAGTCACTTTTCAAGGAATGTTCAGCCACACATGCTGTTAAACACCTGCTCCCACAGAGTTTATTCTTCTTGCTCTCCTGAGCAGTTGTTGAGCACAGATTTCGGAAGTTCACCCGTCATGGATCACGCAGGCAGAGATCTTCAATCACAGCATCACCGTGGAGAAACAAAAGACAGCAAAATCCAAGTTGGAAGGAAGCCCTAGAGGTGGCCTGTCTGACAGGAGCCAGACCACCTCCAACAATGAGCAAGGCCAGCTAGTCTTCAAAACCCCATGGACAGAGTTCACAGAGTCTCCCTTTGGGCCCACTCCTGTGCTGTACCAGCTGCCTAGAGGGAAAGTTTTCCCAAATGTCCCACTCGAACCGCAACTTGTGGCTGCTCACACAGCCTAACAGCACCAAACAGCAGCTTTCTTGTAGTCCTGGTTCAAGCAGTGGCTGGCTGCTGTGGGATATTCTCCACCTTCCTCTTGGCCAGACCAGGCAAGCCCCACTCTCACAGCTTCTAATAGCAGCCCATGTGCAGCTGGCAGCCATAACCTCTTCACATCTCAGCATTCCTCCTGAGCCCCATCCTTGGAGGTATTCAAGCCCAGGCTGGATGGGACCCTGGACAGCTTGATCTGGTAGGTCACAGCCCTGTCCATGGCAGACAGTTGGAGCATAATGATCTTTAAGGTCCCTTCCAACCTAAGCCATTCTATGATTCCACGAGCTGGGTCCCATTGGACAACCATTGTGGCTGTCCAGCTCTGGCCAGAAGGCAGTAATAAAAGCCCAGGTTTCTTCTCAGCAGTCCTGTACACTGCTGAGAACTGAGAGCCTGCTGGTGTGGAGAGCAGGAAGCAACACTGCAGTGCATCAGCTCTGCTTCACCAGTCAAAAGCCATGGCTTCCAACTGGAATTAAAACAGAGAACTGTAAGTGACAAAGGATTCAAAATAAACTAGCCTAGCCAGAAAGCCATATGGCAAGAATTCAATTTAAAACAAATGTGGCTTTAAGCAAAGAGAATTTTACCGGCACTGATGCTGAGTGAAGGCGATCAGCTGAGGTTTTCAAACCAGTGCTTCCTAAGGGTTCAGTTATTTTCCTCATTGTAGCACAACATTTATTGCCCATTGCTTCTATTTTTCTAGTTAGCTTCACTCCTATTATTCTTCTCTCATTACAGTTTGACCAACAGGAAAGCATCCAGGACAGAGCTATCAAAGAACAGTTTAGATAGTTCTGATGGTAAACGTGGAACCACCAAAAACACTATTTTTATGTGAAGCACGTGTCCAGCTAGGCAAGGAAGTTCTTTCTCATTAAGAACAAAGAGCAGCAGAATGAAACTTGTCCATGCTGCTGCAGCCCATGGCCTGGGAGCCATCAACCTCATCCAGAATATGGCTGATGGCTCTGACCTTGGACACAGAAAAAGACTGCTTCATCTTATATAAGCACCTGCAAACTTGCTGTCCCAAAGGGCTCAATTGCACCACAAAGCTGGACTCTCCACTCTCCACCAGTCAGGACATTTCCCGCTCAGTGAGTCCCCACAGACAGCAAGTCACTGCTTTCTGCTGTCACATCCCCTGTATCTGTGCACTCTCCTGCTCTGGTCTCTCCTCTCACATTGGCCCCAGCAAGAAGCATGGATTTCCATGGGAACAGTAATGCAGAGACTGCAGTGGCTGAGGAACAAGCAAAGCTAACTTAGCCCTACGGAGCATAGCCTGATCCTGCTGGCCAGGCTCATTTGTCTTAAAAAACAAGCAAGCAATCAAAAAAAAAAAAAACAAAAAAAAAAAAAAAAAAAAAACAACCAACACACAAAATTAAAAAAACCCAAATACTTGAATAATAACATTTTTCTAAACATCAGGTCAGAGGAAGAAATAAATCTGGAGCATCATTCAAAGTAATTCAGTTCCCAAAGCAGTGATTCCTGTGGGGAGCCTGAACTCGGGAACAAGAGTCTTAAACAGCTCACAGTTCATGAAAAAAGAAAGGTCAAAGCACTACGAAGGTCAAATCCCATGATCTTTTTCTGTCTCTAGGATTCAGGTGCTGGATGTGCACGTGGAAATATCAGGACTTGGATTTATAAGAGTATGCAGTTTGTTTATTTGCTGAGCCTTGCTGAGCTAAAGAAAACAAAAGAAAGCAAAATCTCTTGGGAAAAAAAAATAAGGCATTGTGTTCAGTCATAGACTAAGAGAGACAAGAACAGGTGCAAGAAATGGGGTTTGAAGAGGAGAGGCTGAAACGATGAAGAGCCAGGGAAGTAACTGCTTGATAGCAACAACATTAGATATTATAGTAATACTAAAGACAACATGGAAATATGGATACAAATGGAAATTTGGTGTAAACTGAGAAGAAACAGTGCTGAAATTGAGAAAAGGACAAGAGAGAAGTATGGATGGAAATGAGAGATGGACGACTATAAAATGGATCCATTGGGGTGATGCTGGGCTTCATCTACCTTCAACCAGACTTTATACAAATTCTGTAGTTTCTTCCGAACAGGTTCATGTGACAATAAGAACTGGTTCACTTAAACACAAAAATCCAACAGTTATGCAAGTACAACAACAAATGGTAAAGAGATCAGTAAATTAAACCACTTTCTGCAAATGGGAGGAAAGATGCATTGGATTACAACTGGGAGTTTTCATTTCCAGTGATACAGAAAGTAGTACGTTTACCAACAGGAGATCCAAACACACAGAAACTCCCATTTCTTGCTCGCTACCTGGCATAACATACTGCCATAGGATGGATGGATGGATGCTTTGCACTGTTGCTCACTCCCAACATTAATACTACAGCTCCATCCAGGTCTGGTGAGTCATTCCCAGATAAATGGGCTTTTTAAAATGGAGTTCCTAAAATGGACAGTGAGAGCAGTCAGTTTTAGGGTCCCTGAGAGTGGGGGCATTTCTACCATTCCTTGGATTGCCTATAGGCTGATCCAGCCAGGCATCTCTCCTTGTCTTTTGCAGTGGTCTAAATGTAGGCAAGTTGCTTGAATCCTCAGTGAAAGATAACTTCAAAAGGTCCAAATACAAGATACATACTTCAGATCAATGTGAAAACTGAACAACTGACAGCTATGACAGTGCCTGTGACTTCTCCTATGAGACACAGTAGATCTGACATTTATAAAAGCACACAAGCCTGCAGCTATTGTTTCCCAGTTTATACCTACTCTGGCACACCAGGAATTCAACTGGATTTCAGCAAACTCTTGATGAGGTTCCAAAAGCATAGCAATGAAAAGACTAACACTGCAAATGCATTCACTCCTGACCATTATTTTCTAATAATTTTTGGGATCGACTACCAAGCAATTGACTGAACTGAAAACTTATACTTGTCCATCTCCCCAATACTTGTGCTTGCAAATACGACCAGGCTTATTGCCTGAAAACCTATTTAACAGTTTTGTGGACCTCCATTCTGAGCAAACTACAAAGATTAACTACTAACCATCTTAAGACCTCATCTAAAGTTCTATCTGCAATTAAAACAAAATCAAGTCCTTTTCTACATTCAAGAAAATAAGAATGAGTGACTCCCCTGTGCTGTCTTCAGTGTAGAAATATTAGCTACAGCTGCAGGAATTTGTATATTGTATCTTGGACCCAAAAATGCAGGGCTGATTAAAGCGCTGGTACTGATTTATCATAGTTGAAGCATTCGCTACTTTTGCCAAAGTTTCTGTGTGTGTCAGGACTGTGGGAGAACGTTTTAGAAATGATGTAAGCCCAGAGTCTGAGGTCTAAGCTGAGGATAAAACATCCTCTAAACAACCACACAAGGAGGCAGCTTGCACTTGCCAAATCACACAGATTCTTCAGAAGGCCTCATCAATTATCGAGCAATGGAAAAACAGATTAGCTCCAGATGAAAAGGAAAGTACTGACCCCTAGTAATCAATCTGTAACTGTGGGGAAAAAATATCCCAAGCAATTCAAACCAATTAGAATATGAATGTAAAAAGTAGCTGAAATCTGAATCCACCAAAAAAAATCAAAAAATAAAAAAAATTGGGCGCTGTTAATTTACCACCACAAATCTAAGTGCAAAATGTTTGCTTTTGCCTTTCGCAGTCAGCAAGAACTTTTCTGCATTTTCTCCCCATATGTCATTACTTTCAGCCCTGGAAAACTGGACCTATAAAATGTGTTCCGCTGCAGAGAGAACACGTATTTGGCAGAGATGGTAGACAACATTCATACAGTCTATAAACATCTACCAATCTCTTCATTCCAGGCAGAAGTTTGTGAGACTAAGCACAGTGACACAAACTAGCAAACTAACAGATTGAAAAGAGACATTGCTTGGAGATAACAAACTCATCAGAAAGTGATCAAACGCACGTATTAGCAAAGACCAAAAATGCCAGGTGGGAAGGAAATCCTGACATGGACAGCTCTGCTAAAAATCATCATGTCTGCACTGTAACAGTAAGCTGGTGGAATTTCTTATAGATAGAAATATATTTAATATGTTAGGTTTTCAGATAAGGCTGATCGATTCTGTACTCCGGATTTGAGACCAGTGCTCCTTTACCAAAAAATAAAAAATAAAACAAGGAAGACTAAATAAAATGTGCCAAACTGCCCAGTTCATTCACCCTCCTGAAAGAGTGGATCCTTGTCTTAAGAAGTCCTTAACTGCTCCCTGAGCACAACCAATTGTCCTCTGAGATAATAACATTGCACCACTGCCAAATTGCAAGAGCTATCCAGTTTCAGAGCTCAGCAATTCAGTTTATCAACGCCCTACAGCTTCCCTCCCAAGACCCATCGCCAATGCTAGAAACCAGCTATGGTTACTACATCTCTGAGATAATTCTTTAGCATATAATGCTGTTGGATACATGCGCTCTTAAGTGTTCAAGTCCTGCCATTGTGAGGAGAAGACATAAATGTATCAGTTGTACTTGTATTAAAAAAAAATTGACAGAAAACAAACAGAAAAGAGAGGCGCTATATTTTGATTCTTTAGTTGGCAGCTCTAAAATGAATTCCATTTGTGAGGCAAGACTCTTCATAAAACATCAACACTCTATAGCTTATTATATCAATCTCCCCTAAATGCAACTGCTGAGAAATGTACACTTGGTGACACTTAAGTCTGTAATGTGTGGCAAATGCAGCCACAGAAGGCACCAGGAAAGCCAAAGTGTGTTCATGCACCAAGGCCTGTATCACAGCCAAACCTCTGCCAGGAAAAGAGCTTATTGTTTTCAAAAATGCTTTGCAACATGATCTCCTATCATTTCATGCCCGCAATGGGTGTTGTTTTCCTCATGGCTCTCCATAGTCCTCCAGCAGGTAAACCACTTAATGCATGGGTTTTAAGGGTTGGGACAATTTGGATACATCATTTAATTTTTCCATCCAATTTGAAATAGAGTATGAATCTGAAAAAGGAGAGAGCAAAACTTCAGTAGCAGAGCCAAGCATCTAAAGTTCTGCAATTCTTTGTGTAGCTCAAGGCTTTCTATCCAGCAGCAAAAGAAAAGCCACATTTTACCATCACTGAGTGGCAGCATAGAAAGCACTACTACCTTCCTCATCCAGCAATCCGTGCAGGGGCGGCTGCTTTGTTCCCTGCTTTCACATGCTCTCAGTGTTACTTATCTTCACACAGCTATCCCAAAGCCACATCAGCAGAAAAGAACAGACAAAATAATACAGGAAGACATTTGTTTCCTACCCAAAAATTAATGCACCGTGTCAGTTTGGCAGAATACTAATGGATTTTTCCTTTTTTTTTCTTCTTTTTTTTTTTTTTTCTTGAGCTGATAGCTTGATCCAAGGTTCATTGAGAAAATGGGAGCAATTCCACTAGCTTCATCGAGGGCTGGACTGGGGCCATCCTGAGCGGAGTTCACTTCTCAAAGATATTTCCTGCAGTCGGTGAGCCAGCTCTTGCAGTGCTGATGTGGCCCTCCGAATCGAGATGCACTGCCTGCTCCAACTGCACAAGACCTTGTCCTTGACTTACTTTAGCTCAGCCACATCACACAGTGTGGCACTAACTCTAGCAGGGCTCTTCCTAGCATTGAGGTACTTAACGCATGGAAAAGTGGAATTATCCAATTAGAGAAAATAGGATTGAAATGGGAGCCAAAATCCAGCCTCAGGCTTACTGGGAAGTAGGCACCATCAACCTTGACCCTGCATGGACTGATTGGCTTATTTAATGCCGCTAATTCATATGCTCGGCATCAGATCTCCTCCTGGAAATAAGCCAAACAGTTAAAGTAGCAGAGGCAAGTGACACACAAATCCTTTGTTTCACGAAGAAAATTCATTCAACACGTATCCACACACTTGGGCTTGGCCATGGAAAGCAGGAACTGGAACACTTTAGTTCCTGCAAAGCACAATAGAAAGTGTGCCATAATTCACCAGGCTCCAGCAAGGAGTTTTGGACAGAGGACCATTATCCAACGGTAATGTTTGATTTACACAGAGCTATTCATTATACATCCGTAGAAGAGTTACCTAGCATCCAGGAGACATTCCTTAAATTGACAGCATTAACAGAAGTTTCCAGGGCACTCTCAGAAGAGCCCTCTGAATGCCAAGTAAAGTAGGACTTTGCAATTTGCAAACGCAACAACATACTTCTATGTGTTTAACAGACAAATTACAACTTAAGAACAGCAGAGAGCAAGTTACTGAAGGCTTCAGTTGAGGCATCTCCAGTGACCAAATCACCAAGGCCAACTTCCTCTGGTAAAACCCCAAAACCTTGTAGGGGTTGCAAAATCACACCACAGCCCTGCCATGGTCTGCAGGTGCCCACCAGGCAGGGCCACTTCCCCAGCAGCCCCAGGAGTGAGGGCTGGAAGAGCAGAGGGAAGGTTTGGGAGGAAAGGGGAATATGTGCACACACACCTCACATTGCATTCAGAGCAGAGGGGTTTAAGAGAATGAGAAGCACATCTACCATTGAAGAAGGAAAGAAAAGGGGCTGCAAGTTTATTTCAAAATACTTTCCATTTTGGATCCCCTTTCTACATCCTTACCATTAGATCCATTCACTTTTGTGAGCAATCGTGTTCAAAGTCACAATCTGTGTCCAGCTCTGCAAGCTTCACATCTCTCTTATCAAAAAGACGCACTACAGCGAGACATTCTCTTCTTGGCTCTCTATCAATCAGTAAGTTTGGAAGAAAAGGCAGAAGATTTGTGAGTGGCACAACTCTGTGTGACCATGACATCCACGCAGATGACAGAATCATTCCTGCTTTTTCCAAGGAATCCAAAATGACAGATGTACATACTTTTACTATGGTAGCATCCACCAGCAAAAACAATTCCAAATGCTGCTCCAGACTGTGAAAAAGAGCCAAGTCCATAAATCGTATTATTAACATTTATTCTGAATTGACTTTTTACTGAACTAACCACATAAGCAGACTTCCACAAGTTCTCCGTGAGAGCAGTGCTAAGCTGTTCTGATATAGGATGAAGACTCAACACTCTCAGCTCCTCTGGGAAAGACTTCAGCACCGCTGCGCAGGTAAGACTGCAACTTTAACTTGGAGTTTCCTGAATTCAAAGCTTTCAACACCAACATTCATGAAAAATGAGGTACACATATAATAATAAAGACATTCAATAAGTGTGCGTTTGCAAGTGTAACATTTCCCTGTGGTTATATATACATGGATATAAATTGCAGATATATCTATATGCACTGACAAAATTTATAATATACACTGGAAGATTAAAAAAGACATCACAAAGAAGTGAACATGAAATGAAGAATGCCATGCAAAGCAGCAGCATTGTCATTGCTCCCATATTGACCAAAGTAACAACACAAAACCATAAAATAAATAAAAATCAGTGTAACACTGGCTGTATTGGTTGAAGATTATTCTAACCTGCAGTGCAATGAAGCCTTGCTGCTGTAAGAACTGTGTTCTACAGCCAGTCACTATGTTTTAAGAAGGATACAGGTCCACCAAAGAAACATAAAGACATTAAGAAATCTAAAACATGACCTCAGAACTAGAAGAAACAAAAAACATCACAGTGGCTGGGGACTGAGGCACTAAGTGCTGTCTCTGAAAATAAAGGGCCAAATTGCAGTTGGAATTCCCATAAGGAACACTTGCAAAACCTCCACAAGGGGCACTTCCTATTGAACATCATTATTTTCTGAGGAATTATCAATAGTTCCCTATTCAATACAACACTCTATTAGATTTTATTTTATTTTTTTAAGTCAGTGCAATACATTCAGGGAGGTTGTGGGTTTTTTTGTTCTTGTTTTTGTTTTTTTAACGGATGCAAAAATATGTTTCCTTCTCAATTGTTTGATTCCCTATTATCTACAGATAACAAGATCCACAGATAAATAGGTAGTTCTAACCAGATGGCTTGAACTGTCAACACAGAAGATGGAGAAGCTTCAGTTGCCATCTGGAGTGTACCCTTTGGGAAGAGATTGTCTACAAAGATCCCAAGACAAGACCAATGTTATACCAAGCAAAGAAATGCAGGGATGGATTAAAGCTCAGCTCTGATTACCTGAAGAATAACAATTACAAAAGGCACTGACAACATCTCAGAAACAACCAAGGCAATGGGGTAAAAACATGGCAGCTGGCAGTCTGACAAGCACTTAAAAGTCTCTCTCTTTGAATTCTTTCATTCAAGACTTCATCCAAAGCTCTTCAGCGCTCTTCAAGCTGAGACCTTGGTAGCACACAGTTTATTCTGTAAGCTACTCCCATTCTGGAGGGAGAGGAGGAGGCAGCAAATCATTGCTACTTCCCATTCATGGTGCAGATGAAAAAAAACTCACTCCAACAGTCCAGCAAAGCTGAGCAGGAGAGTCCTGGCCTCTCTTGGCTGCACGGCTCAGGCCCCAGGGCTCCCTGCTGCAACCCACACAAATCGGGCTGCCTGGGCTCCAGAGCATATGGTTTACATCAAGCCACTGTTTCAGTTCCTGGAGAACTATGGCAACCTGCTTGACTCAGCAGCCATGTCTGGGATTATAAAACATGAAACCATTTCCAATACCAGGCCTACTGAAAACTTCCAGGTGCTGATCATGAGATGGATGTAGCACAGACGATAAAATCAGATATGATCTGTAGAACTGTAACCCATCTACAGTAAAATCTTCAATTGTGCAAAGAAAATGGAGCAATGTTTAGAGAATAATGTATGTCATAAAAACTTTAATTATTCTCAACTCCCTAACAGACAAGAAATGGAAAAAGCTGAACATTTGGCAAAACCATTTCAGAAGTGTTTTTAAAACCAGCTTCAAAACCAACTTCAAAAGCAGTACCGGAAAGTGGCTTTTAAATCCACCACTCAAGTCATTTCTTTGTCCAGATGCATCTTCTCCACCTGCTGTTTAATGCACATTAGTGTTATTCTGTTTTCCATGCTAGAACCTTTCTGAGTTCGAGTATGGATTCTCTTCAATGCATGCTTCATGGTTGTAATATTATTAGCTTGCTTACATTTGAAGTTCTTCACTTGGCAAAAGTAATCTTTATTTCTAGTATATCATTCTCTTAGATATGGTTCAACCATATCAGCCAGAAGCACTATCAGAATGACTAAGAAGGTAAGAATTCCTTCTCCCCACAGAGGACAAAGCCACAAATTTAACATCAACTGTTTGCAAGTGTGGTGAGCCATCAAAGAGCACAAATCTATTAGGTGTTACCATCAACAGAATTAGGCTTACGACCGACAAGTTTTTGATAGCAATTAAATTTCAAATCTCTAGTAGCCAAGCAACTTTCAATTGTATATGCAAGTATCCTTTTAATCTTTATTTACTGACTTTGTTTAACCTTTTTTAGGCTTTAAAAGAGAAGCAGGTAAGGAGTTTCTGAACTCTGTGGTACTCCAAGTCTGACTTGATATTCCCTGACCTCAGGGAGGAAACCTCTCCTTTATCACGCCTGTCACAGGAAATTAGGTTTGCAAAAAGCGGAACTCACTGATTAAAAGAAAAGTTGTCAATGGACCTGATAAAGCCATCAATTTCATCTTATTCTCCCAAGCACATCCTTTCAGTTGCCCATCCTTCCAAAGGAAGGAATTTGGTGCTTCTCATCTGCCATGCACCCAAGGTTTCCCAGTGCTGACCCTGTACTGCTCCTCAAGACTCCTGGCTGCTTCAGCTGAGGGCTCTGATGACCCTAAATCCTACCAGATGGGCAAGAAATTCACACTTCTAGGCTTCAGTGTACATCCAACTACAGAAAGAGCACAAATATCAACTTACAAGCTCTGTTTCTGCAATAAATTAGAGTCCAAAGGTGCCCTAAGTGGTGAGGTCTGAATTTAATCTGACAGCATCAGAAACATGTCAGAAGCAAAGAATAAAGATAATAGAGTTTGTTTTCTCTAGATTTTCTTCTCACAAGCTGTTTCCTAGCTCTAGGCAGAAATTCATTGACAGCCAGGAGATGTGACGGAGGAAATCAGAACATGAATCCACATCAAGCTCCTCATGCCATTGCAGGACATTGTCTGGAACAAAAAGAGCTCCTTCAAAGCTTGTGTCATTTGACACTGTGGATATGACTCTTGTCTGCATATTATTTACACATCTGATCCATGGTGGTTTTCATAATCATATTCCCCTGTTACTCAAACCTGAGAGTACATTAACTTCAATATCTAAATAGTCTAAAATGAAGTATCATAGAATGGCTTAATTTGGAAAGGACCTTAAAGATCTCCTAGTTCCAACCCCCTGCCATAGATGGGGCTGCCACTCACTGGATCAGGCTGCCCAGGGACCCATCCAACCTGGCCCTAAACGCCTCCAGAGATGGGGCATCCACATCTTCTCTGGGCAACCTGTTCCAGCACCTCACCACCCTCTGAGTAAAGAATTTTCTCCTAACACCTAACCTAAATCTTCCCTCATTAGCTTAAAGCCATTCTCCTTTGTTCTATCACTATCAGACTGCGTAAAAAAAATTTGTTCCCCTCCTGCTTGAAGGCTCCCTTAAACTACTGGAAGGCTGCCTATGAGGTGTCCCCAAAGACTTCTCTTACCCAAGTTAAACAAGCCCAATGCCCTCAACTTTTCTTCATAGGAGAGGTACTCCAGCCCTTTGATTATCTCTGTGAACCTCCTCTGGACCCACTCCAACAGCTCCGCATCTCTCCTATACTTGGGCTGCAGGCAAGGACACAGTGCTCCAGATGGGGCCTCAAAAAGGCAGAGTAGAGAGGGACAATCACCTTCCTCTCCTTGCTAGCCACCTCTCTGTTGATAATAACCAGGATACTGATGGCCTTCCTTCCAGGCTGCAATAGCACACTACTGGCTCATGTCTAGCTTTTCATCCATCAAGACCTCTAAGTTCTTCTTTGCAGGGTTGTTCTTAATGAGTATAGAATTATAATCACATAGAATCACAGAATGGTTTGGGTTGGAAGGGATTTTTAAGATGATCTAGTTCCAATCCCCCTGCAATTGCAGGGACACCTCCCACTAGACCAGGTTGCTCAAAGCCCCATCCAGCCTGGCCTTGAAGGCCTCCAGGGTGGGAGCATCCAAAACCTCTCTGGGCAACCTATTCCAGTGTCTCACTGCCTTCACAGTAAAGAATTTCTTCCTCATATCTAGTCCAAATCTACCCTCTTGCTGTTTAAGGCCATTTCCCCTTGTTCTGTCACTACATGCTTGTATAAAAAGTCCCTCTTGAGCTTTCCCATAGGCCCCCTTCGGGTAATAGAAGGCTGCTATAAGGTCCTCCTAGAGTCTTTTCTCCTCCATGCAGCCCGAGACATAGAGCCGTTATCCATTCTGTGGCTACACCCATCAGAAACCTCAAAAACTCTGCCAAGAAAGCAAATACTGCCATAGAGCTAACAATCCTACAACTACATAGATGCTCTCTCCAGCACTGATGCCTGCACGATGCTGTTCTGCCCAGTCTGGACCTTCATCTGGGCATCATTTCATCACAGCCTGTCCACAAGTCTTTATCCCTGTCTGCAGGTGAGTCAGCCTCTTTCTCTGGAGTAGGCCTCCAAAAATACCTGCAGGCCAGGTAACAAAAGAGAGAGGTTATTGTTTCTAGGCTGTCATGCATTCCCTCTCCATGCCACATCCCCACAGTTAGCTTTGAAGTAGGTTGGCAAGGGACAGAGCTTGAGCATGTACTTTCATGAGTCAAACCCCCATCCTGCTGCCTGCAGCCCTGGCCATCTATCTCCAAGCAGTAAAACACACCCATGAAAATTGCACTGCTCATTAAGAGGCCAGCTAAACCATAGAAGCATCTTTGTGCTGCACACCTGGATCATTTCTCATGAACTTAAATCTCCATTCCATTGCTCTGTTTTCACATCAGTGCCATTTCATTAAAATCATGGCACATTACAGAGGCAGTGGAGTAAAGAACATGCTCCTGCTCCTTCAAAGGCTGAAGGAAAGATTGCACATAATTATCTTGATGGGAAATATGGACAAGGCTTATGGAAACTCACAGCAGGTGGTACACCAGCCTACACCAGCTTTCACTCCATCCCCACCAAGTAGTGGTTACTCACACTCATAAAGCTCAAGGTTTTATACCATTAGTTCACATTACTCATTTTCTACGCTTAGTTTCATTCAATGAAATACACCCATTCAAACACTTAATTTCCTTCCAAACTTTGTTCAGCTCTTGGCTGCTGGGATGTTTTATGGCAGATCCACAAAGCAGGAGACGAATGCTGCTCCTCTTGCACTGGTTTGGGATTCCATGTTAAGTGGGAATCAACACCTCTCTTCCACATTCACCTCTTTATGTCATTATCCAAAACCTTTGAAGAAAGAGTTCATCTTAGGTACCTTAATGCCCACTAAATGAATTACCCTAGTCACTTGTGGAAACAATACTAAGTGCTAACTAAGCTGTAACTAGCCAAAAACTCATAGCTTCAACTGTTCTTCAGGTACCTACACCATAATATTGATCCCACCCCACCCCCCAAAAAAAAAACGATCACTGAGACACTTCTGAAGCAAAGACTAGTTTTGGACCCAAAGTCTTGTCAATTTGGATGGTGTGGCTCTGGTTTTGTCTCATTTCTTTATGTAAATCACAGACTTCACCAAAATTTCCCTCCCTATAAGCTCTGGAGAACTTGCATATATAGAAGGGCTGATTTACTCCTCTCCCTAAACCCACCACAATACATGCTAAACCTGCTCCCTTACCCTGTAAAGTAGCATAGATTTTTTAATCTACCAGAGATTCACATGTTTATGTAAAGTTTTTCCATTCCATCTCTAGCTGAAATGTACGTTTAACTTTCCACTAGAAATTGCCAAAAATTCCTCAAGCTCGCAAAGTCAGAAAGTAGGAATTCAAACTTCATCATGCACTGAAGGAAAATAAGTTAAAACTCTCCACATATTCTCCACATTACAAACCTTTCATAAATCAGAAAAGTTTGAGTTTTCCAAAGCACAGGCTTGCTAAGAACAAAACACTGCCTCTGCACTAATCTCTGCTCTTTCATTAGAAGCTTTTAGAGATTAAGTTTCTTCAAAAAGATTGGAAAAAGTACATCCTAAAATAACACAATTAAACTTGCTTCTTCCCATTCACAAAAGAAATATAAATAAAAAGCATTAAAACATTATTTAATGACCTGTAATATACAACTGCTCACAATTCACCTCTTGAATTAATACCAGCTCTGATTCTTCTAAATAACTTTATTACACATTATTTATTGCAAAAGCCCTTTCAAAAAATACATGCACAGGTTTGTACCCTGAAGCAGGAAACTGGCTGCACATAGTCCAAGTCTCCAAAAATTTGAAACTCATAAATACTGGAAAAAAATGCAGAATAATTTTACCATTGTCTTTCTGAACTCTACACTAGGTTGGACTCAGAGAAGAAACAGATAAGCACAGACTTTCCTTAGTGATAAACAACCTTCCTATTTCATTTCATTTTCAGAAAGAAAACACCATCAGTGAGATCCAAAGTAATGTCTTCGTGCAAAGCCCAGGGTTGTACTCCACATTTCTCTATATCCAGTCCTATAACATCTGAGCACATACTGTCAAGGCAAACGGCCACAGCCCCCTGCAGTCACATCACTTTACATACTGTGGTCTGCCAACTATTAGCTGGGGTGACTCAGCAGGGATTTTACCCAATTAAAACCCTTGAAGAGCAGCTGAATGTTGTGAAAAGACACACATCTCTGCAAGTTTGTGAAAGAGAATCCATTGACATCTCCCCTGGCTTAGCCTAGAAATATCTACAACTCTATATACAGAGTCCTACAAAGCCATTTGTAGACTGCTACGTTATCAGTCTGCAGAGTGGCCTGCTTTTATTATTGCACCCCTATTGCAGCCAATGTGGAAGATTTGGCAGAAGGAGTGGAAGGAAAGGAGTTACTGATGCTACAAAGAAGAAAGTAGAGGTACAGGACAGAAGATACTTTTTTTTTTTCTTGACATAAATACCCTTCATAAAAATCTTCTTTTGTATTTGCTTTTATAATGAAGAAAGTCCTCTCCATTCATGGCAGTAATCACCACCGACAGGTCTGCCAGCCAGTATCAGCTGTTTTCTATTTCCAGGACATGGAGCTGTGACAGCATCACTGCATCCTAAGCACAGAAATGCTGTGGCTCTGTAACAACGTCCAGCAAGATCTTGCCTACAGCACAATTTCCTGCCATTGTCCTCAGCAACACAGTCACTGGCCACACTGCTTGGAAGGGAAGTAGGGCAGAAGTTGGCTTTTAGGATACTACAGCAGCCTTCCCCTGAGGGTTTTAGACTTTCCAAAGACACAGGGAGTTTTAAATATTCCAGAAGATAATTAATCATAGAGCTCTGCACCATTAATTGTCTTTTTTATATCTGGTTTCAGATTATATCTACTCAGTGATAGTAAGACTGTGTCCTGTCGCATGTACCAGCATTAGCTTCAGGAAATCTACTAACAGAGTAACAATAATATGCATGAGCAAATGTAGTAGAATCTGCTCTTTCCTCCCTGTTTCTGTTTGTGAACTTATGCTGTGGTCTTCAAGGAGTACTTCAGTAATTGTTGGTTAAATAAAATCACCCTAAGGCAGGACAATCCGAGCCATGATTCTGGGAAAGAAAAACTGAACAAAAGGAGTAAGGAAGAGGGAAAGGAACAACTGTGGTCAGAAAACTCAGAAAAAATAAAATGGTAATTAATAGCTGCTCTTACCCCAGTGTCAAGCTAGAAAACAAAATGAGCTCCTGCTGAAAACCATCCCCAAAATTCTATGTCAGGAAAATCCACCATCACAGGGCTTTGACTATACCTGCATGATACACAAGATGCTGTTCAACATAGTTACAGGCAGCCTGGATTGTGAAGTTCTGTATGCTCAACACTGAGGAACCAGTTCTGCTGGGACAGCAAACACTACCTTGGGTCCCTCTAACCAAGGCTGCATCCTACTGGCAAGGCAACCAAGTTTGCACTGCTCTACACACAGCTTAAGCAATTTGCGACTGTCATCTGGGTTTGCCATCTGCTACCATTCATAAGCACAAACGTTTTGTTAAAGAAGTGAAGCTCCTTGAAAACACAGTTCTCACAGCCCAAAATACGTAAAGGCTCATGCAGACAGTTCAGTTTTAATATTTGCCCTCTCCATTTTTACAGGGAATGCTTGTAGAAGTAATAAACATTTTAAAAGTAAGAAAATAAAACCTAAAAATATCAATACAGAACAAACAGCTTAAGATATAAATTCTGGAGGCCCACTAAGAACCAAACAGGTCCTTTATCAGTGCTAAAAATCTTGCAAACCCTTTGGCTAATTTCATGGGAGCTCTTAGATTTTGATTACAGTCTGTTTCTGCCACCCTTATTGCAATTATTAGCAGCATGTTCTGCAAGTTTCTGCCACCCTTATTGCAATTATTAGCAGCATGTTCTGCAAGACACTGGCCTTAGGAAGAAGTCTTCTTTCTCTCCAAGGACAGCAACAGGTTGAATGGTGGCAATGTGCTAACATGACCCACCACTATCTTCAGGCATCCTGTCTTTCAGAAACATGATGCTACTTAGCAGCTACTCTGATGCTTGTCCTCACCAGGACAGCATCAGGAGGTCCTTCAACAGGAACTGAGTGTCTGAATTCTCACTCCAGCACTCTTCACTGCACTGACATCCTTACTTCTGGATGCTCAGAAATGAGCCCATGGTTTGTGTACGACTGTCTATGAAGATGCTTGTATGCAGTTGTGTTGCCTGCCTGAATCAAAAAATAAAAAGATTCTCACCCTTCTTACCAAAAAGTCCTGATGGAAGCCCAGCCCAGAGCCATCCTCACACCCAGGATATCTTTGCAGTGGGGGACAAACACCCCAAAGAGTCTAAACCCACCTGATCACAGAGCATCTCCAGGAAATGACAATCCTGAGTCCCGATGAGAAAAAAAAGAGACAGCACTACAAAAGCTATCAGAATGCAAATATTAGTACCAATGCCAAACTTTTTTTGTTCAAAAATCATCCTTTTTCCTTCTTTGTCTTAAAATGTAAGCTCAAGAGATCTCCCCTCTCCTTTAGGCAAGTCAGCTGAGCCCAAACAGACAAGTGCCCTGCAGTGCTCCCAATAAGGCCATTTCTCCATGATGCCAGCTCTCAAAACAAGTGCACTCTTAAGATCCACAAAAATCTCCTACTGTACTGAGACATCAACACACTTTGCTCTCCACATGCGTTTGCTCAGAATACCCATATCTATCACACACCCTAATTTAGGAACTGCTTTTCTGCTTCCCTCCTATCCTCTCTGATCACAGACCAACAAGCATCCTAAACAAAGCTACCCCAAAACCTCTTCCCATCACAGCCAACCAAGCCAGTTAGCTGGACTCATTCAGTTTCTCTGCATGCAACCTTCTCCTTGTATTATCCACTATCAGTATGCTCCCATCCCACTGCTGATCCTGGAGAAAAACTTGTTTTCTTTTCTCTTTCACTCCCTCTTGCCCTGACACAAATATGGGTGTTGCTTCCTTCAGTCCAATGAAGAGCATAGAGTACATACTCTCCTGGAAGCTCTCTTAGTGCATGGCTGTGCAGACGCTGCCATGTCCAAGGCAGCCTTCCTGTGCCAGCACAGTGTGGGACAGCCCCCTTGTCATCCCAGGGAGGGATGTGAGAAATACAAAGCCATTTCTCCTTTAGCTTTGCTATAGTGGTTATTTAAAAATTTATTTACACTTCTCCAAGGTTTCACATTCATTCCCATCTACCTTACACCATCAGCACAGCCACTCAGATGCTGGTCTGGAAAGGCTGTCACTGAGATGCACGCCATGCCCACTGCATTCCTGACATGGCATATCCCAGGGCTGCCTCAAGTGATGGCAGCCAGGAGGAGCAAACAGCAGGAGCCCAGAGCTCTGCCATGGGCAACACCGCACTGCAAACAAAACACTACATTGCTTCGCACAGCTAATGAGAATATTTGGCTTCCTAAGATTGTTCACACTTTCTAGGTTTTCATTGCTGTAGCTGTGCAGCCAGAGAAGAGCCTACTTTTTCTGTTGCATTTCATTTTCTGTTCTTTTCTGGGGGAACTGACCCATTTCTTGAAGGGGGGATGCCATTCAGGACCTCCTTGGTGGACCCACCACAGAGGTGAAGATATTCAGGTCCTCACACCACGCGTAGCAAGGGCAGCTCTTCCTCTCTCCTCTGGCACACTGTAACTCAGGAGAGGGCTCTGTATTCACTCTGTAACTGAGGAGAGGGCTCTAGCGTCACAGAGATCTTTAAGACCCTACAATACCACCAGTACCTAGATCAACAGTAAACCATCTCACTCACAAACCAAACAAATTAGGGGCCGTCCCAGAGCCTTCTCTTTTCCAGGCTGGACAGCCCCAGCTCTCTCAGCCTGTCCTCGTAGGGGAGATGTTCCAAACCTTGGATAATTTCTGTGGCCCTCCTCTGCACCAACAGGTCCATGTCTCCTGTTCTGAGGACTCCACATCTGGACACCTCTGGAATGAGGCCTCACCAACACAGAGCAGAAGAGCATGATCAGCTCCCTTGACCTGCTGGTCACATTTCTTTGGACGCAGCCCACGGTATGGTTGGCTTTTCAGGCTGTAAGGGCACATTGCTGGCTCATGTCCAGCTTCCCATCCACCCCAAGTCCTGTGTTCGATCCTTTCATCCCCCAGCTTGTATTGGTAGTGGGGGTTGCCATGACCCAGGTGCAAGACCTTGCACTTGGCTTTGTTGAACTTTGTGAGTTTCACCTGGCCTCACTCCTCAAGCTTGTCTAGATCCCTTCCTGATAGCATCACTGTGTTGACCACACTACATAGCTTGGTGTCATCTGCAAAGGTGAGGAGAGTGCACTCAATCCCAATGTTGATGTCATTATAAAGATGTTTAGTAACACTGGTCCTAGGTCTGATCCCCGAGAGATACCACTCATCACTCATCTCCATCCAGACACTGAGCAGTTGACCACCACTCTCTGGATACAAACTTGCAACCAGATCCTTTTCTTTCACCTGTGCCTAGGACCACCACTTCAGCAGATGAGCAGGTGTGCAAGCACCGAGTAAATCACAGCATCAAACAGAGGGAGTCTACATTTGAGACAAAAATCACAATCTGCTTCCTAACACAGAGGGGAACCTCAGTCCCTGCACTATTGTCCTCCAGGGAGAGTTCCAAGTGGAAGAGAACAGAGGGTGAGGCTGGGCATCACTCAGGCACTGGGTCTTTAGAACAGATAAAGTGGAGCTAAGGAAATATGAGCTATCACCCTGAAAGTTTGGATGACTCTGACATAAATACAATCAAGTCTGCTGATCTCCAGCCTTCTGCCCCTGCGATAAGATCTCAGACATTTAGCAAATGCATGTATAAAAAACATATACAACCCAAAATCACATTAAAGCCCCAGTCCATCTGAGCCAGATGGAGCCTTTCTATCACTTCCATTTGCTCTTTAATTGTTTATAATACATTCACTTTGGGAGACCAGTAAGTTGATAGCACAGTTCTGAGAGAAGCTGATACAGAGCTTGTCTGACACTGATCACAGCACAGCAAACACATAACCCAGAGCACCTACTTCTGCAAATGCTGAGTGCCCTCTGCCAAGCTGGCTTCAAGCGGCTGCAGCCCTTCTGTTCTTGAGCTGAGGGGCCATCTGCAAAGGATCCAGCACTAAAAACCCCACACAATTATGTCACCAAACTCAGCACGGCTTCAAAAGGTGATGAAAGGGAAAGACATTCAGACTATGCAAAAACGCAGCTAAGTTGTTCATGCAGGGCATAATACTGTTGCTGTGATGTATTTCAGTGGAGCTGCCACATAAAGCAAGACACTATCCAGCAGGAATAGCAGCATCCAAATCTGGCCTTCCATCTGCCTGAATAGAGGGATGGAGCATGCCCTTACGGAACACCCAGGTAAATGATGTTGACTATTCAGTTTCTCTTTCGTTTTTTTTTTTTGTTTTGTTTTGTTTTTTGTTTTTTGTTGTTTTTTTTTTTGAGACAAACGAATGGGAAAACCAACATTCCAGCTCCAGCAATTCCATACTTTCTTCCAAACAAGAATTTCAGCCAAAAAATATTGCAGCCAACTATACAGTAAACATGACGACAAATATCCATTTGAAGAGTTGCCTCTTACTTTACAGCAGACATATATATTAAGAATGACTGACTCCTTTACTGGAAAAATAATCAGTATAACGCCAAAAGAATACAGCAGTCGGAAAGATTTGCTGGAACAGAGACTGATGCGAGATGCCCAAAAAGACTTGATGAGTAACAGTGAAATAGCTATGCTGGAATGATGTAGTAGGAACACACTCCATAGTCCTCAAAGGGTAATTTGTTCTGTTTAATGAAGAGCTGATTTGATGATCGAGTTACTCATTGAATTGGGGTGATGTAAAATGCTCACTTCTCCAGACCCCATTCTAAGAGGTTCATATGTAATTTGGATGCACATGTTAGGTTTCCTTCCACAGCAAGGAGAAGCTTGGATTAACTTCCTTATAGCACCATTTCAATATTTCCTCTGCGGTAATCAATAATAATCCATTAGTTTAGCACAAGCTCTTTACTTAAGGTATACAATTTCTACATGACTAGGGTCATTCCTTCATCTTTCTTAACTTTCTCCACTATTCAGGGCTGCTGCCTGTTCCCAGTATAAACTAACTCTGCCAAACGCAAGCCCTGCACTGAAACAGAGCTACATACACAAACCGATTGCAGAGGCAATGCAATTGCACAGGCTCCTTTACCACAAGGACTTGGAGAACCAGGAAATCTAGGGCCTACAGGTATCCTAAAGGCTCTGGCTTTTATAGATCATTCCCCTTCATTTGTGGTAGCTGTTTATGTCCTGTTGCCACTACACAAGCACTGGAGAACCCTTGCCACTGACACAATTGTTATCCCTGTAACAAGCCATAGCACCATCCTGGGCTGTATAAAATGTGCAAATTTTGCAGAAGCTTGGAGGAGCAGCAGAGAGAGGGCCCTGTGTTACACCCCTGAGAGCACACCCTGGAAGCTGGTGAAGAGGAATTGAAGTTGGCTGAGCTGCATGAATCAGAGAGCCAGCAGCTGCCCGCCATGGGAGAGAGGGATGTGGGAGGAGAGGTCCACAGAGATGTGAGTACCAGAGAGAAAAGGACCCACAGCATGGAGGGGTAGAGGATACTCAGATGACATCAAAGGTCCCGCTGGGGATATGGTGGCAGTCACCACAACCTCCCCACTCCCCAGGCTGCCAACACCACAAAACAAAGGAGTCACCATGAAAACACCTTTGATGTTGTCCTTGATAGCAGCTGAGTGTGCTCAGGCACACGGCCCTATTTATTATAGGCTTCTCTGAAGTTACCCACGAAATCTGATACTCCCCAGGTGCCTGTTAGTCTCCAGAGCACCTGAGTGCTACTATCCTATGAGAGGGTGCGACCAGCAAGTGCTGCAGTTGGAAATAAATCGGGGCAGAGATCAGAGCTTCATGGAATTCAGACAGACACCAAGCCAGTGCAAAACCCCTTGCTGGTGTAAGTGCCCCTTTAGTGCAGAGGCAGGCTGTGGAGATGCAGGCTAAGCTGCCAACCCTCTAGATCCCAAATATTCAAGGGCGTGGAGAAAAGCTTAGGAACATGTGTCCCTGAGACCCAGAGAACAGACAGAAAAACAAAACATCTCAGCCCTTCTCAATTTCAAATCTTGGGCTTTCTAAGCCACTGTCTTGATCTTGGCAATGCTTATCTTGGCACTGCAGCCTGCGAACACTCAACACACAAGCTGCAGGCTTTCTGAGCCAACAGCACGGAGAAAGTATAGCAAACACATAGACAAAAATGTAAACCTGAGATCAGCGGCTTCACGCTGGTCATGTACAGCAGACAACCTCCCAGGTCACCTCCTGTTGCTTCAGGAGCCCCACTGCTCCTTTCCAGCTCTGAAGACGTAAGCCACACTCCTCCTCAGGGGAGTAAAAGCACTTTGTGGTGTAACATCAGCAAAACAGCTGCTGCTTCATAGCACTGAAAGCAGAAGAGATGAGTGGGACTTTCAGGGAGGGAACTACACCAGTGCCAACTTAAGGGACACAGCACCTGGTAGCAGCATATCCTCATGATATCTCAGCCACACTCCTATCTCCAGTGATAGTGAGAGCTGGGTGACACTGGGACCAGCTGTCAGCCAGAAAAGCCACAGCCCCAAAACACCAGGAATGGAGCCTGGTAAGAATAGTTCAGTGTTCTGAAGACAGCAGAGCACCTGCAGGCAGCAGGAGCTCAGAAGCCACGTTTACCACTTCAGTGCCCTGCATGAGAAATGACAACGTCAGGCACTGCACGTACATGAGGGGGAGCTGTCTATATGAATGCACACTCAGTACACTGGATCATACAGACAAGATCCCGTTCCTTCTGCAGGCACGGTGTACATCATGTCCTTTTTCTGTGCATCTACTCCTCCGTAGCCCAGCTTCTACAAGTATCTCCTTAACCACACATCAAGACAGCCATGGTCTTTGTGCTGCCTGCAGAGCTGGAATTACACACTTGAGCAGCACCAGGGCTTTCAC
Organism: Lagopus leucura; assembly: GCF_019238085.1. Classification (NCBI taxonomy): domain Eukaryota; kingdom Metazoa; phylum Chordata; class Aves; order Galliformes; family Phasianidae; genus Lagopus; species Lagopus leucura. The sequence goes on along the minus strand of NW_024962252.1, from coordinate 58,010,117 downwards.
ACTTCTGCACACCCAGAAGCTAGTACAGAGCTACACAGTTAAGACCATTACAGCATCATCCTCAATAGCTGAGAAGATACACTGCATACAGTCAAATGAAGTGGAAAGTTCCCTTTGAGACCTCACAGCTCTCTGTGTGTATGTCACACAGTCTGGACAAGGAGGGAGCACGAGAGCAGCTTCTGCTGTCAATAAGGCTCTCCGTCTGAACTCAGCTTCGTAACGTTCCTCCCAATTTTCTCTCGCCGTCCACCACGGAAGGTGCTTCAGCGTTCTTTGCATGAGAGCAACCAAGAAGGGGTTGTTCCCACAGGAGGACAGCTCTCCATCTGCCTGTCAGTAAGAGCTCGGCACCTTTCCACATGCGGGATTTGGCAGCGGGCAGCGAGGGTCTCTCTGGGCAGCGCACAGCCACATCTCCCGCAGCCCGGCTCTGCCGCGACGCCCCTCTCTGTCGCCTCCTTGGCCCAAGGGGCTGCCCGAATTCGTCTGCGGCGCCAGTGCAAGGCCAGATGAGAAAGCCTTTTCTTTCTTTCCAGACAAAAATGCAGGGCTCCTTCCCTCCCTTTGCCACAGTCCCCCCTCACGGAGCTCGGGCAGCCTCCCCGCCCCCCGGGCACAGTTCAAGGCAACGGCTCCCAAACGCGGAGTGAATTTGGGACCGGTTCTCAGCAGGGGAGCACCAAAGCGAGGGAAGGGGAACAGGGATGGATTTACTCCCACAGGCTTCAGCCTCCCCCAGAACCACTTCATACGTTGCAGTCGGACGAGCAGAAGGCAGCGTTCGGCATCTGGCTGTCTCCCCTCCCGGGCTGTGACACTGCTCACAGACATTGCCCATGCCCCAAGCACACCAACTCCCCGCCCCATTCCCTTCTCCTCACGTTCAGGAGTCTCGGGAACGGGATGAAGGGCTGAAGCGGCTCCGCGGCGCCGACGGTGCCGGCAGAGCCGCAGCGCTGTGCGCACCCCCGAGGGAAGGCTGGAGGGGATCCGCAGCGCGCACCTCCGGAGCGCCATCAGTCACACACCGGGTCGCGGCAGCGCTCCCAGCCACGCTCACTGCCCGAGGGTGCGAGGGTGCGACCCGCGGGGCCGAGGGAACGCACCGCGTTCCTTTCGCCTCTCCTCCCAGAGGGACGTTCGGCGCGGGGCTGCCCACCCGCAGCCCCTCGCGCAGTTACGGGACTGCGAGAACGCGCCCGGGCTGAGGAGCGACAGAGACGCGGGGCGGCGACAGGTGCGGCCCCACGCGGGGTATTGACTCGCCCGTGCCTGGGTGCTGCCTACCTGCGGCGGCGGGGAGCAGCGCGGCGAGCAGCAGCAGCATCGGCAGCAGCGCGGCCCGGGGCTGCGGCGGGGCCGCGGGGGGCGCCGCCATGGGGCCGGGGAGCGGCGGGGCGCGGAGCTGCCGCCCGCCCGGCGTCCGTCTCCGCGGGGTTGCCCCGCTCCTTCCTGCGCGCCCCGCCGTCTCCTCCTCCCGGGCTGCCGGGACACTGCAGTGGGGCGGCCCCGCGGAGGCGGGCTTCTGCCCTCCGCCCCCCGCCGGCCCTAGCCCTGGCCCTCGGTCCGTCCCGTCCCGCCCCGGGGCGTGCGGGCTGTCCTACACCTCCTTCTCCCATCCGCAGGTTGGTGCTCATCCCTTCCGCCTGCACCCAGACGAGATCCGTAGTGCCGTAGCAATCGTTAATAGCTCGTCTGCTAGGGGGAACTAAGGAAGAAAAGAAAAAAAAACAAAAACAACCAAAACGAAAATGGTTGAGAGGGGTGCGGATATCACAGTCCTTGCCTGCTAAGCAGAAAGCAAAGCAAAGCAAACCAAACGCCCTGCTTCGCACCTGCCCTGTGCAGACACCCGCCCTGGGTGCTACTGCAGCGTGTGTAGGATGGGCTTGGAGGCAGCTGCGGGGGCCGCGCTGCCAAACCGCACCCGCACCTCTGCTGTCTGGGGTACTGCTCCAGGGCCCCGCTCTGCTTGCTGCTCAGTGCCGAGCTGCTCGCAGCCTTTGCTCACGGGAGCGCCGCGGCGCGATCTGTGCTGCCGACAGCAGTGCTCGGTTCCTCTCAAGCCTCAGGTGCCAGAAATTAAGTACAGACAGCAGCTTGTGGTTTTATGGCAGAACGCTGCGAGCTTTATGCCCTGGGGACACTGCACTGCTATACTGGGGGTGGTGCCCACTCGTCCTTGCTCAGTTTGGGGGCATCCCCCCAAAGAACCGTACCAGTTTGCTTCCCAGCAAAGTGACTCCTGTGCCCTGATGTGGCCACGGTTAAGTGGGAGCTGTAGCTGGAAAGTGAGCTGGAGTCCCAGACTGTGTGTTAGATGGGCACAGCAGTACTGACCAGCCAAGGGACCTGATCCCAGCCCTTGGCTGTGGGGGGTCTTCAGAAAAACTCCTTTCAATACTCCTGGAGTATTTCCTCCAGAACCTCACTGCTACATCACAGAAGAGACTTTTAGAAGCAAAGCTGCCTACCAAGCAGGAAAGGAGCCTCCAGATGACAGGGTTCTGGCAGCTGGAGGTAGGGCACAAGTACCACCTCCCATCCAGATCCCAGCGTCCGGGATCTCAGGATTGGAAAAGACCAAATCCTGCCTGAGACCTGCAGCAAAAATGTTTGTTTGTGAAAGTGTTGGACAAGGCAGTCATCTGGGAGTTGCACCTGCTGGATTGGTGCACAGAGCTGGACGTTTGGTTTGCTTTTGTTTGGTTTGTGCTTAGCAGACAAGGACTGTGGTACCCACACTCCTCACTTCCATTTTCCTTTTGGACAGGTTTCTTTTTTCCTTATTTCCCCTAGCAGAGCACTCATTATGAATGCCACGGCTCCACAGATCTAGGGATATGGGTGGGATGGACGGGCAGATACTTGCCCTCAAGAGCAAACGTGATGCTCGGTAGCTGGCAAGGCAGGCATACAGACTCAGCACTTCCTCAAGCACCCACATACCCACTGAAAGTCTTCGCATTTCTCTTTCATCTTTCTTCACCGCCTGCCCAATGCAAGTGCATCCAGCACAGGTAGAGGGCAGCAGCGCGGTCATCTGTCCCGATGGAAGTGCCCTCCCAGCCCACCTGCATGTGCAGCACATCAGTGAGGTCTTTCATTGGAAAGGCAGAATTGCACTGAGATGGTGAATAACTTACGAATCAAGCAGGGTGACACGTTTTGATGAGTAGGGATTTGTTCCTACGGTAATGTGGAATTTGTTTTTCTGCAGTAAAGGTGTTTGCTGTAATTATCCATTAGCCCAACTGACATCTGTGTAAGTTCTGGGATTAACATATAGCCCAAACCAAGACAAGGGATATTTGGAACTGCTGATTCTTCCTCTCTTCTTTATGCAAACATTTTTCTTCCAAGCTATGTGCAGCCAGGCAAATTATCAATGAAAGCCCCAGAGCAGTGAAGATGCAGCACTGGGAGCCTGCTTTTTGAATTTCTGAAAAACTCACTGGAGCAGATCCTTTGCTGGCAGAGCTTAGCTTCTAGCAGAGCTTCTTGTCTCATCTCCTTTGATCCCCTTTTGCGCTCCGCTAATTATGAGGTAATGAAACAGCTTTGTGCATTTGGCAGACAAATTTCTTCACTGCTGATTTCCAGAATTTTTGTCAGCAGCGCAAAAGAAAGATATCTGCAGCATCTTTGGGTAAAAGTGGTAATCCCACGGGATCACAAAGGCAGGTTTAGAAGCAGAAGACAGACAGAGGCACATTAAAGAAAAACTTTAATGAGCAAAATTGCCCAGATATTTACTGGAAACCTCAAGGGTTCTGGACAGTTTATATCCTGTGCAATCCAGAGCATGGACTTGGACAGAACCAAGCAGGTTTCAGCCCCAGCATTGGTGTGGTTTTGGAGGTGGCAGTGTGGGCTGTAGGATGGGCACCTGGCAATTGTCTGAGAGCTGGCTTCCACACAAGCTGCAGTCTCATTCTGGATGCAAGTGAGAACACAGCAGCTTTCATGAACTACAGTAATGTTTCCTTTACTTACACACCTGAAAATATGACTGCTATATTAAAGGACTTTCTGAGCAGTTATTCTAATGGTTTTCATCACAGCATTAAGAAAATTGTTTGAAACCTGAGAGGAGTGCAAGAATTACCTGTACTTATTAAGCCTTAGCACCTATCTCACTGCAAGATGAATAGAAAACTGATGTCAATCACTTAATGCTTTTGAGTTGAAGAGCACAGTCCTGTTGGAGGCTAGCAGCTGCAGAGGAGAGAAACAGGATGAAAGAGAGCCAGGTATTGCCTTCTAGCCACTTAACACTCCTGTGAGCACCTGGTAAGCACCCCCTTCCTTGCAGATTGTCCTCCTTCAGCATCAGTGTACACACAGGTGGTAGAGGCACAGGCCTCTGAAAAGTAAAATGTTAAAGTGAGTTGTTTGGTGGAATGTCAGTGTAGTCTAGGTTCCTGTTCCCATCTCATAGATTCATTTAAGCAGAGATGAAAGAATAGGCGGTTGTGTCAAACAATGTCTGCATGTGGACACACAGTGCTCATGGTTTTTCAGACAGCAGTGGAGCTGGCATTTCTTGCTTTTTGAGTTGTTCGTGTCTGCAACTACATCTTCTCCATGCTGTCCTGATCACAGAAACCCTGATGTTTTGATGCAGGACCCAAATGCCTGGCACTGCTGCCATTGTGCTCCATTGGATGTTCCTCCTTCCCATGGCTCACAGCCCTACCCTGAGTCTCCTCTTGCCTTCCTGAAGCACTTTCCTGCAGCATCTCCTTTCAGTCTTTTTTGGCTTTTTCCTCCAGGGAAGAAAGATCCAAAAAGTATTCTCTGGAGCTGATCTGAACAAATTTCAATTCACTGTATTGACAAAGACACTGAAAAATTAGTTACTGCCATAGGCCCAACCCAAACTCCAGTCACAGATCTAAAATAACAACTCTGCCTTCAGTGTATTTCCTGAAGTTCATTATATCAGTTTGTTTATTCTAAGCTTCTTTCATTTGGTTCTTTTTCTCTCTTTTTTATCAATCCATCTATGGAGGTGTGTCTCAGTTACTGCTGCGGCTGCCTCCAAATCCCAATTCTCCTCCTTTTCCTCCCAGTGCTTCATCTGCACAGAGACTCATCCAACAATGAGAGTGAGTGGTAGTAAGAGCATGCTGCTCCCCTTTATTAAACAGCTTCTGCTCCTAGAATAAATGAATGATTACCTTTGAATGTTTATTGATATAGAGATAGCACTGTATTATTCTAAAATGTGATTTGTCATGACAGTGAGCATAATGTGATGACATGGTTCCCCATTCCTCATCTCTTGGTGATTTTCTTTACAAGATTGTGTTGATATAATTCAACCATATAGAGTTATAATCTTTACTACTTCACCAGACACCTTTCAGCACTATAGTCAGCAGTAAAATACGCAAGATCTGTTTCTGAAAGTGTTCACAAAATTTATGCTTAAAGCCTCAAGAACACGATTCCTTTGCTCTAGCAAGGTTTCACAAAACCCAAGTCTAGCTCTGGGATTGACAGCTCAGTCAAAAATTAGGTGGGTAAATGCAGCAAACCCTAAAGTTTATCAAACCCAAGTGTTGCTGTTGCCTGCCTGGAGCATACAGTAATCAGAGGTATAGGACCTATGCCAGAGTGATGCCTGGAGAGGAATGTTCACACCTTGGGGACTGTCAGGAGAAAAACTGACTGACTTGAAATCCAATGACAGGCATCATGAGAGAGTCAAACTTGACTAACTGGGTTTAAGGTTATTTCAACTGCTGAAACTCACAGTCAGCACAAAGCATTGAGTCCAGTAAGCATTGTCTTGGCAAGCAGCAGTCTAACAAAAAATGTGTCACCTTGGCCACTCTTACTCTATGTTCTTCCAAATTAAACACAATGGTAGCTGCTGCTAAAATGGGGAAAGATGCCTTATACTTCTGCACTGAACCCTCAGCAACAGAAGATCAGTTAATTGGAGAGGCCCTCCAAGTTTCAAGGCTGTTGTTCTTGATTGTCTTTCATATCTCCACAATGAATCTGGTGGTGACATTGAGACAACACTGAAGAACAATCTCAAGGAGGGACAGAGTTTAGGGCTCTACACAAAACCCCAACTTTAGCCACTTTGCCAAAATAAATTGGTTTCCATCACAGCTCCAAGGGAGCTCCCCCTAAGTCCTATAGAAGGAGCTATGCATTCTGCCAGAAATTGGAAGCACTGAGGACACAGAAGGAGCTGCCCATATTCACCACTCTTTTCAGAGCCAGCAACTCAGAGGGAGCCAGCCCAGAGACAAGGAGCTCCACTCTTGTGAGGAATGAACTTTCTCCAGGCTTGGAACTCATGGGGATTGTTCTCTCCATCTCTTCAGGCTCCATATTTGTAGGGATTTTGTGAAGATTAGCGATGCTTTGTGAAACTGAAAGTCTCAGAGGACTTATCTCCCAATGCCCATAAATGTCTACATGACCCATGTAAATTCTGTTAATTTAGCAATTTGTCCATGCTCATTTTCCCTAACTGTCCCCCTCCACCCCACTAGGAAGCAAGTGACAAGCCCACTCTTGATAGGCACCCTCTAAAAAACTAATTTTCCTGGAAACTCTGGAGTACAAAACCCCTATTTTTTACAACAATACCGGACACAACTTCTCATTAATTACATAGACAGGAAAACTTTTTTCTAAGTTAAGAGCCCTTCACAAAACTATAATGTTCTCTTCCCTCCCCTTCCATAAAAAAAAAAAAAAAAAAGATTAAAAAAAAATCCTGATGTTGTATATATTTTCAATTCAACATTTCCAGAGGAGCTTCAAATCATGTTACATGGTAACCATAAGGAAAAAAGTATGATTCAGACCTATTAACCTATGCACAGCACAGGCTGAGTATCACTAGTTTTAAAGGGGGATCCTGACCAGGGCTATTCACTTCCACGCAGTTTGTGCATGGGACTCAGCCACAGTGCCTCTGGTTCTTCACACAATTCAGGCAAATCTTCTGCAGCACTAAGATGCTTGTGCTTTCCTTTATTCTTCAGAAAGAGTCCCCCTGGGCAAACAATAAGGAGCTCCATTGCCTAAATCTCTGTGTCAGCCTAGAGACTGGAAACAATGCTGCTATTGCATAAGCCAACCCCCCAAACATTGACAAGTTGTGCCCAATTTCTTCATGAATGGTTTCTCTGTCACCAGGGCCATGAGGAAGGCCAGATCCCCAGCCCTGGCTACCACCCTGCAATAGCTGGATGTTTCTGCTAAAGCACTAGGCAGCAAGCACTGCTGGCGTTCAGCTGTTAGAGCTCAGTACCGATTAAGTTTTCCTTGGCAAAAAGGTGGTGTCACCGCCGGATCCACAGCTGGGAGGGCAGCACACCCCACAGGCACAGCTGGCGCTGCAGGGTGGGGCTGGAGAGCCCTGCTACAGGCTCCAGCTCTGCCCATGGCACAGAAAGAAGAGGGATGCTTGGCTGGCACGTGAAGTTCCCTGAGCTCAGAGGAGACAGCCCTGCTGTTACTGTCTCTGGAGAAAGATATTCCCAACAAGCAATATCTCCACATGATTTAAGGGCTGGTTTGGAAACAGGGCACAAGGCCACCCTGGCAAAACTCTTCCGCAGCATTTATCTTATTCAGGGTGCTTTATCTTCCAGCTTTGTACGGATTAAATTCTTTCTCTGCCTCAGGGATTAGGTACTTTTATTAAGATACCTGGCCTGGGAGTGTGGACTACAAACTATTGGTATCCAGGTACTGTGAAGGGAGTTGAAGTTCAGCCTGGCCACAGAAGTCAGTGATGACACTGCAGTTTCAGAAGCTCTTCTCCTGCTGTACCCACTGCCCTTTTCTTCTCCAGCACTGTGGTTTTGTCATATCTCATTTTCCCTTTGCCCAGTCAAATTTTCTCACTTTTCAGTTTTCATCCCTCCTTCTCACATTATACTATATCACTGTTTCCTTCTACTTCTTCCTTTTCCCTCTTACATCTTTCTCAGCAACCAGGTCCAGTCCTCTGACCCAGGGAGACAGAAGCTGCTGGACTTTTCTTCTCATTATAACTGATTCCAGAGCTTACCCGCTCTTCCTCACTCTTTTCCCATAATCACCACTCATCCAATGCTTCTTCCAGCCCCATCCTGGCACTGCTGTCCCCTGATAACCTTTTGATGTTCTCTCTCAAGCTTTGACTTTCCTTTACCTCATTACCTCCTAACTCTCCAACTCTCACCTCCTCACTGATGTCCATTTGATTACCTGTCATCTTTGCCCTTTTCCTTTGATTTGCCCAGCATCTGCATGTTTCAGACTCCCTGAAACAGATCTTGCTTTTGCCATGGACTACTTTGCTATTGGTCTGCTTGGATGTGATGATGGCATCCACTTTAGCACTGTCTCCTGTGTCTGGCAAGTCAGTAAAAGATTCCACTAATTCCCCTCACTCCTTTACATGAAAGGAGTGCTTCTACCGCTGGATGAAACTGCTTCTATGTCTCAGTTTTCTTAACCTTCTGCAATCTCTCTAAAATCTTCCTTAACTCACATCATTTCACAGCCCTTCTCTTTCCCAGTTTTGATTGCTCTTGTGCATACTCCCTTCAGAATGCTACTCTAAATCATTTTCTCTTCATTTCTACCCTTTTGCTTCCCAGCACCTACTAGCTCCTCTTTTCACCTTTCAGACTCTCTCCTCGATGGCCATTTTTAGCATCTGTCATCCCTCAGCCTTTGGCTTTTCCTTACTTTCTACCATATAAAACTTCCGCATGTGAAAATTTGCCATGAAGGGCTGTTTCCTGTCTCATCTCTTAAAGAAGGGACTCAGTTCCCTGATTTCACACCCTGTCTAAGCAGAATGACTTCCCACCTGCAGCACCAGCTTGGGAAAGAGTTGTACTATGGTCATTGAAGTTAAACTGTCTTGATAACAACAGCTAAGTCATTCTCACCTTGATGGAGAACACCTGTGCAGATGGATGGAGACAGGATTTAAGTAATCCACGTAACATTTATACTTCCAGGTAATCTAAATTACTTCTGCATGCATCCAAGTTTAAAAATAAAAAGACCACATCATGGTTGATTCTTAGCAGTTTCTGGTGCCCAGCTATTGTATGTCTTTCTCTTTTCTCCTGTAGGCACCTCTTGGCAGGGTTCATCTCATTTCTCCTGCTGTACAACAGCCAGAAGAACACAGCCTCACTCTCAGTACAGCACTGGCAGCACCAGAACTGGGTGGCAGTGCTCCATCTAAACAGCACTGCAAAGGCAATTGGCATGAATTTTCTGGTAGAAGAGGTTGCCTGAAGGGAAACTGCTGTTGCAATAGGGATGCAAAACTCAATATTTCCTCATACTTGGGATGTTTGGCACAGAAGTTATGAAAATAAAGGACAATCAACTCTTTTCTAGGGAAATAGGTACAAAGACAATTTTGATGGAAATTCTTCTCATAAACCCATTTCCCCCATGAGAATGCTGGCAATTAAATGCATTTTAAAAGCAAAGAAAAATGCTTAATTTGTCCTCTGCTGCCAGACAGGAACACTGCATTTCAGATTTGTCTCAAGAACTTCCTGAGCAAGTTAGTTTGATGTGTTAACCTCACTCTCAGTTGTGGTTAACTTCAGCTCAATGCCAGTACTGCTAGGAGTTTATCGATTGCTGAAAAACAGCAATGTTTTAAATATCCAATGGGATTTCACATTTAAACAACTATACAGTAGTTGTAATGGAGATAAAACTGTTGTAGACAAGAGCTTTTGGAATGATGGAATGTTTGGAAGTACAGAAAATGATTGCTCTTTTCTTTTTCAGAAGAGGACACTGAAGCATTGATTCTGATTCAATATATTGAATTTCTGGCTTTTTACTGCTTAAGTGAATAGTTGATGAATGATGAAAACTGGAAGAACTAGATCTTTACTAATCAATTTAGCCAGTACCTAGGTGGTTAACAAAAGGAATCTGTTGTATTTAATGCTAAGTTGATTTCCAGTGTGTTCATTAGAGCCAAACATTTTTCACAGTGTTTCTAAATTGAAATGGTGGGAATTCAGACATGGGACAAAGAGGAACCAAGAAAACTGCCACCTGAGGTGCTAAAAATCTCTAAGAGGTCAATCAAATATAAAGATGTCACATCTTGTTTGGTGAATCCCTTAGCTGGAGATCACTGCTGCTCAGATGAGTAGTGCAGGAAACAATCACTCTATACTGGCTTTATTTTCTGTCCTCTTGTCTAGGTTCTGTCTTTGGCCATTGCCAAAAATCAGACACTAGCCTAGTAAAATTAGTGTGTGATTCAAACCAGACTTTTCTATGGCTGTGATGTAAGTTCCAGCTAAGCAGAGTAGCTACTCTGGTCACCCAATTTCAGTTGAAAGTATTTTGTTGTAAATATGCAGACAGGGAAAGAATCAGTGCCTCATCTCACCCATGTCCTCCAGGAAAATTGTCTAAATGAACTTGCCCCAAAAATATCTGAATCCAAATTGCATCTTTCTGGTTTGTAAAAAGGGTGATGAACAAATGCTATTCTGACTCAACCCCTGCATCATCCAAAGAGGAAAGCTTTCCTTCCACCCAAACTACCACTGAGGAAGCTGAGGGATATGCTCTGGCTTTAGTCAAGTACTGATCACAGAATCACAGAATCACCCGGGTTGGAAGGGACCTCAAGGATCATGTAGTTCCAACCCCCCTGCCTGGCAGGGCCACCAAACATACACATTTAGATCAGGTTGCCCAGGACCCCGTCCAACCTGGCCTTGAACACGTCCAAGGACGGGGCATCCACAACCTCCCTGGGCAGCCCGTTCCAGGGCCTAACCACTCTCCTTGTAAAGAACTTCCCCCTAACATCCAACCTAAATCTTCCCTCCTTCAACTTGGATCCATACTGATCAGGATGAAGACTTATTCCGAAGTACATATATAAAGTAACTAGCTAAAGATTGCCAACTTCCAGTTACCTACCTAAGCATGATCTAACATGAACATGAATAGATTCAAGCAGCACTGTGCATCTAAGGAGAAAGCACTGAGAAAGCTCCTTCTTGTACAGACTGCTGCTGTGCAGCATCCTAGTAACATGGGTCACTGTAGATACACTCACCCATCCTCCTGACAGCCCCACAGAGAACTGATTCACATTCAATATCTGAGACACTTATTCCTGAGGCACGGTGGGATCTGGATCCATGCCATCCAATGGACTTTCCACTGCTGCAGTGTGATTGAAGTTGATGAGTTAAGGCCTTGGTACAGGAGCTCTTCCCATTGCTAGTCAGCAGTGAGCATCAGACAGGGTTTTCTGAAGAGTTCATGTGATACCAAGATTCACACAAACATCACAGTTGGCCATGTGGGGATCAGGCCAGCTGCTTTGTGACCCACAGATCCACAGTGTGCCCAGAGCCTGCTAACACTGGGGCACAAACGTGAGGCAAAACTCCTCTCTTTCCATTCATTAATTTCCCAGTAAACCTGAAAAAAATTGGTAGCATCTCCTGTGACACAATTGTTTGTGCTGTTGGTACAAATGTTCTGGACTTCAATATATCTTAGTTGATAATATTTTTGCTTTATTAGATCGTTCTGGGATTAGACAAGCTATTTAACACTCCTGAGTCTGAGGTTTAATGGTCCAGTGAAATGATCATCCATAAGGATTTCCTCTGCAAAACTGGTGGAGAGAAGACAGATTTCAAGCCCTCAAATCCAAAAGACTTAGTAAAAACTATTATAATTGTAGTACATTTACAAGACATTAAGCCCCACCTTCTGGTGAATGGCTAAATAGCAGGATGAGATATGGCTCTAGGTTAAATAAAATTGGAGAATTTTTACAAGACAGTGGTATTCAATTAGTAAAATGCCTTAAGTATACTTAAGTATTTTAGTAAATACACTGATTTCCACCAAAATATCAACAAGAAGGTTTTAAAAAACATCATCGTGTTTTATTTCAAGAGGTTTTAATGTCTTACATTCCGTGTTCATCACTTGGTATAAACTGTCATGCTATTAAATAAACTTCATGTTTCAACTATTTTAAACAAAACAATTTGAAATGCCCTGCTGCACAAAGCCTTTCAGCATTTTTTCTTTTTATTTTGTTAAAGCGAATAAAAACACACATTGAAATGTTAAAGTTTCTCCAAGGACCGAGAATGCTTCCCAGGCAACACCCCATAGCCTTAAGTCTCATGTTGCTCACTGTCAACCACTTCTCTTTTCTGCACACTGCAATAGATGCAGCCCCAGCAGATGTTACTGATGTGGTGTTCCCTGGCTCATTGGCAAACAAACAGTAAACATCAGTGAGGTGATCTTACTCCACAGGTCTCAGAAGGGAGCTATGCACATGTACTGGGAAGAAAGGTGGGAAAAGCAGGAACTGTGGCAGCTCTTTTTCACATTATTACCAGTGAATATTTTAAGGAAGGATTGGAATCTGAAAGGAGACATTAATATGACAGGGTTTTCCTCTAGGTGACAGGACAGCAAAAGAGAAATCACAATGGAAGAGTAGCCTTCCCAGTGGGTACAACAATCTTAATGCGTTATATTGGCTAGTTGGAAAACAAGGTTAAAAATCAACATGACAAGAGCTACGGTTGCTTATGAGTGCTTGAGTTCTGCTGTCTGCAGTGCTGGTCCTTGTCCTTTTCAAGTTTGGTTTCTGGCACATGCTTATTCCTGGCACATCCAAGAAGTTGCTGCAGTGCTCTTAAAGAAGGTGAGGGGGGTTGTTTGTAGGCTATTCACATCCACAGAACATCCACACAGTGTGAAATGAAAACAAAGTTGCATCCTTGGGAACAGCATGTTTTTGTGAGCCACAATTTACAGTGTCTAGAAAACAGATTTTCAAGACAAACCAGTTTTCCATTCACTTAGCAAATGAAAGATAAATATCTGAGGTGTGCCAAGATGTGCTTGGAAGCAGTAGCACTTAAAAATACATTATCCAACTGTTGGCCCAGTCTGCGTATAATGTGCACGTATATACACACAGTGTCAGTCCATCATGAGGTTTTTTTCCGCTGCTGCTCAAAGGCCAAGGGCTCTCTGGTTGTTTTTTTGTTTTTTTGTTTTTTGTTTTTTATGCTGCAAGAGAGAAAATAATGAAAATTAAACTGTTTCTAAGAGCAATTTGGATGTGTTTTTTGGGAAGGTAGGAGAAGGGCTGGATCCAGTCATCCTTTGGGACATTGAGCCTGTCTTCCATTACAGCACACAGGCTGCAGGCTGCATAGCCTGGTACCATGGGAATGGGCTTTGCCCTCACCACTCCTCTCCTTCTCTTAGTGCTCCCTCTCCCAGCCACAGAAGACCCATGAGGAGGGGAAATACTGACATCTTCTAACTGCTCCAGTTTCAGAAGGCCACCTTTCTCTGTAAAATCATGCTTTCCTTGTTGGAGAAGCTGGGAGATGTGAGCAAATGAGCCATGATTCTGGGAGGAGCTGACAGATGGTCCTGCTGTTGTGGAATTTGCATTTAGCTCTGTGGGACTGGGGGTCTGACTGGAGGATTTGGGATGATCTCCTGGGACACCACAAACACAAAAAGCAATTAGAGCTGCACATCGTTCATCAAGTGACTATGGAGGAAAATTCAGCTCTGGAGAGTCTCCAGCCTGATTCTGTGATTCTTGTGTATGTGTATCTCAAAATATATATATGGAATTTATCTGGAACTGCAGTCTTCCCCAGATTATTCCTCGGGGCATCTGATATAAACCAGCTGCTTGCTGACAGCTCAAAGTAGAGCAATTAGTCATAGGTTAACAGGCTTGGCCAAAGTAAGTTTGTTTTTTTTTTTTTCTTTCTCTTCTAACATCACTGAAAGACAGAAACAGTGGTATCAGCACCAGGAGCTGTTGCTAGGCTGAGACATCAAGCAGTAGCATAACACTGCTAATGCTTGGAATGCTATGCTGTCTGCTAACAGAAAAAAGTGAGAGGAAAAACACAGGCAAAAGACAGAGTAAGAGAAGGGGTCACATGAGAATTGTCCCCAGGAAAAGCAGAAAGAAGGAAATGTGGAGAAAAAACAGTCAGTCATTTGACTTACCTTGTGCACCCAGTAGTACCTCAGCAGGAGGCAAATCAGAGAGGGCTCAGCTGGCAGGGGAAAGAAACAGGGCAGCAAAAGCTGCAGCTGCCCTCTGAAGTGTGAAGCTCTTCCCAACCACAAAAATTTACAAGATCAACCATGGTCTTCCAGGTGCCACAGGCTGGGACTCAACAGCGGGATACAAGACTTCATGAGCAGAGATGAGAGGCCAGATAAAGATCTAACCCAGAGAGATGATGAGGACTTGAAACTCTCTCTAGAATTCAGTGGGAAGCTCCAGGTGAGATGTCAAAAGCTGAATAAGATCCAGACCCAGATGCCCAATAGATTGAACACCCAAGTGCCATGCTCAGGTTGGGAAGTCCTAGCCTGAAAGTAAGCAGAGTGTTACAAGGCCTGTAGCCTTGCATTGCCCCATGTCTTGACATTCCTCCAAGTCAGTCATCCTGTGCTGCTGCTGGGATACCACAGGCCTTGTTGCTTTCTGGGGCTTGCTTGATGAGCATATGGATCATTTCTTTCTCTTAAAGCCTCTTCATAAACAACTGGTCAGAATACTGGGAATGCAAACATAAAGCAGAGTCTGGAAGGAGCTGTCTGCCAAAGGGCTCACTCTAGTTCTCCCAGGTCATCCCAGGACAGCTGGAGTTAGCTCTGCGACACAACAAGTTAAATTGCTCACAGATCTGTCTGCACATAGCTGCTTCAGAATTGATTGCTTAGAAGAAAAACATTTTAACAAGCAGTGAAAAGCTGCATATGGCTCCTTAAACAACGGGCTTTAGTGCCACTTGTGTGAAGGCCTGCTGCATCTTCTCAGCAATGCCACAAAGCCTTGGTGTGGCTGTAAGCTACTTTCCCAGCCTGTGGGCAGACTCTCAGGGCAGCTGGTGGAGGTCCAGCTCCATAGGTCCAGCCAGTGATGTCTCACAGTTTGTTTTTCATAAGTCTGATGCTTTACAGACTTAACAGAAGGAAACAATACTAAAGAAACATTTCCCTCTAGTTATTCCAGCTTTTACTACTCTATAGAGATTGAATAAGGGCCTATTCTCAAACACTGACTAATGTGAAGACTTTTTGCAAAATTAAGGGGCAAAATGGACCAAATGCTCTGTTCTGGATCTTCTTCTCCTTGTTTGATTAGTTCATGCTCTAGTCATTCTTCAAAACCTAGTTCAAAGAGCTACAGCCTGAATGTTTTACTTGCAACACTGTCTTAGCAGATGCAAATGCTACAGAAACAAGACACTTCAGAAAACTGCAGCTTGGGATCTGTAATCTGCTCGTACCCCTCTATCTGAATTAGCTCTCAGAATAATTTCAGCGAGAAAGAATCATAGAATTGCTAAGGTTGGAGAAGATCTCCAAGATCATCTAGTCCAACTGTCCACCTACTACTAATAACCCCCCACACAACCATATCCCTTAGTACAGCATCAAAATATTTCTTTTGAAAAATTCCTCCAGGAAATTTTGTCTGACTAGTAACTTCATAAGGGATATTTAAAGACTGGACGCATGCTATCTCTGGAAAAGGTGGGATAGGAAAAAAAAAAGATGCTTAAAATGCAACTAATTTTATCTAGATATTGAACCTGACATTGGGAGATCATTGCTCTTGAAAAACTACATTTAACAATAGCACTTCCACCTCCTTTATATAACACTTCTTCATTAATGCTGCAGATCAAACAGCAAGCACAATAAGTGCAATGCATACTAGAACTGTAGGGATTAACCCTAGTTGCTGATAAATGCTGGGAAAATTATTAGAGTGAAAATATTAGGGTAATTTTCCCTTTTGAAAAAACAAAACAAAACACCTGTTTTTTTTAATTGATATTACAAGAACAGTACCTAGATTTTACTTAAGCACCAGACACTGCAAGGCTTGGTTGCCTGTGCCACCAGAAGCCTGCCCATGGCATGTGACCACTGCAATCACCGTTTAATAGCAGTGCTCTGGTTTTCCAGGCCTTACACACGTGAGCTTAGCAATGCATGCATCCAATTGCACAGCAGCCTGCAGGCTGTTACTCCAAACTTTCCACACAGACTGTAAAAATTTCTGGCTCGGAATATAAAACATATTATGTTTTCTTCCTTTAGCAAAAGTGACTTTCAATTGTTTTTGCTTCCAGTTGCTTAATCTCAGCCTGTTGACAGCAGCTCACGTGATTCAGCTATGTCAACATCATGTGCAGTCAGGCTTTAAGCCTGTTTAAACACCACCTCCTGACTTTGTGTGATGTTTACAAACCGTTATTACCCATGAATATTTATTTAAATGATCTTAAAAAACAAATTCGAGTTTTATGCTGAATTTAACTAAAGTGAAAGAAGTTACTTCAGTTGGATTGTGTGCAGGAAATAACTCACTAGTGCAATTGCTTCACCATGCAAGTCTTAACTAAGGCACTGCTGTCATTCCAATAAATAAGAAAGGGTAAAGGAAGGGAAGGGAAGGGAAGGGAAGGGAAGGGAAGGGAAGGGAAGAG
>NW_024962252.1:57848838-57993455 GCF_019238085.1 Lagopus leucura | reverse complement strand
GGAAGGGAAGGGAAGGGAAGGGAAGGGAAGGGAAGGGAAGGGAAGGGAAGGGAAGGGAAGGGAAGGGAAGGGAAGGGAAGGGAAGGGAAGGGAAAAGTACTCGAAATGATAGAGCTGTAGTACTGTACCAGGTTTTCCATATTGCTCTATTTACCTATTCAGAATAAAAGGTATGATATATGTTCTGAACCTCAGAACAGTCCCATAGGAAAAAGCTCAGCATTTCTGCTTACTGGTAAGTTTTAGCAATTTTTTAAAGTACCCATCTATTTCTTTCAGAGGAACTTTGGAAGATAACACACAATTCTATTTATTTCAATTAATAGCATCCCCTCATTTGAACAGCACTGTCATTTGCTGCCCTCTGGTGTCATAAAAAAGAAAATTCACTTTTATTGGAAATTGGGAATACATAAATTGAGCAAACTGTTAAGATTTCTTAATTCCCAGGATAACTCATTAATCCTCACACTTCTATCTGATATGTAAGGCATACACATTACCAAGAGAACAGTAAGAAACAGAATTAAAAATGAAGGTAGTAGTGCACTTCTATTGTAATGTTCCCTGTATCGAGTATATCCGGTTTGTAAGCAAAATGAACCCTCTCAGCTCAAAGCTTTGCATCCTTCTTCTGTAAAAGCCAAGTTTGATTCTCCTTCTCTTGAATAATCCATAATTAAAGCACTGTGAGCAGGCTTTTCTCCTCACTTACACCTGCCATCCTCAGAGCTCTCACTTTATTTAGAAATCTTACCTAAGTCATTTTGGTATTGTATTCTTACCTAAATAGTTATTAAATACCATATAACATCTATTAGAATTTTTAATTAAAAATATCAATAGAATATCATATCAATATCAATATCAATATCAATAGAATAGAATGTATACATTCTACTCCACAGAGAACTTACAAAGACAGGATAGTTGGCAGAACAGGAACAGGTGAAATTCCTTTGTGCCAAACACAAGGCATATCTGCATTAGAAACAATATTTCTCACACTTCAGTTTATCTAATATTAAGCTACATAAATTTAGGAAAATGAGATGGAGATCACACAAAGGAAAGCCAAATCAAAGGCATACTGCTTGGATAGAAGAACAGAATGCAAAACACTAAGCCATTTAATAGATAAATGCTATCTTTCATCTTTAAATCAAGATTGAGGAAAAAAAAAAAAAGTGCATCCCAATGGGTTTGGCAGCTAACTCCATTCTTTTCAGTTTTACAGTATCAAATGGGAGAGTTCACTGCCTTCCCTGAATGGTTGTGAAAATGGTTTGAGACTTAGGAAGTGCCAAAGGTTGGAAACAAACTCTTCAGTTTCTCCCAGTTTTATCCAAGTCTGACTGGAATACTTAGGAATACTAACTTCCCTTCAGGTTACTGCAGTTCCTAAGAAAGTGTTTGTAATGTTTCACAATCAGAACTTAATATAGCCTCTCAAAAAGCTTTTCCCAACTGCACAAAAAGACACACATGCTTAACTGAGATCCCAATGTATGTATGTATGCAGCAGAACCAGCAAACAGGTTAATTCACCGTGTAACTCAGACTTCTCCCTGAAAGCAGCATGGCTTATATCATGAAGAGATGGCCTGTGGGAGGGAGGTGTTCAGCTCCACCCATGTGCCTGACCCTTCTTGCTCACATTTCTAAATATTCTGTGAGTACTGAGTATCCGTGGACAGAGCTGTTAGCAGTTTAGTCTGAAAGAAAATTGCCTTGAAACATATTTCATTCTAATTTTTTGCAGAGTTAAGTTGCATAGCTTATGGTTTTCCATCCACGTATTCCTTCTAACAAAAAATTGCAAATCCATTTTCCAATCCAATAAAGAAGCCTCCATACTCTCACTCTTTCCTTAGTCACTGCACTGAAGCTCAAGTTCCTGGATTGTTTGTTCTCCTCCCAGCCCCCAGAGTATAAGAGTAAGAATGTAAGAGTTGGTATGATGTATGTATAGCAAGAGAAACAGAATTTTCCCATTCTGTTCTCTTCCATCAAGCATACTGACTATTCATATACGGAAAAGACAAGTTTCTAAGCTTTGCTTTAGAACAGCAACGAGAAAGCTTGCTTTATTTATATACGAGTTTTGCTTGATTTTTGCAAAACTGTATCTCATGTCTACTTTGAAGTATCTGATCTCATTCAAGGAAAATATTCCAGCCATATTTCTTCGTTGGTAAGGAACTGATTCTCTTTAAATTACCTACACCAGCTTGCACATCTATTTCAAGCTGTTCTGCTACACCAATTTTGAAGTACAACACAACCCTCCAGAAAACACCAATTTTAAAGATGAATTGCAGTGAAAAGTGCAGAAGAGGCATTTTCTAAAAATTACTCCTACAAATTACTTTCTTGAAAACTGCAGTAGCCCCCCACAGATCTGACAAGTTACATTTATTCAAGATCGTTTCATCTTTGCCTTCATTGTAGTACATGTAACAGCATCAAAAAGCTATTTCTGAGCTTCGTGAGTTCTTCAGATGGATACTGTGGCTTGAACGTGACCTCAGGAGTGAATGCTCTTGTTCTTACTGCAGCATTTTGAACAGCTTAGTTTATAAGGCTCGGTAAAAAGTATGAGGCAACTATTGCTCAGAAGTTCTGAGATCACCAACTTCAAAAATGCCACTGGTAAATTTGTGTACAACCTTAGCCATGTTTTACTTTGATGTTTTCTATTAGAAATCAAATTTTATTTTTACTACAGTAAAAGAAAGCCTATTTTAGGTGACAAATCTAACATCCATCTTGTTTGCAGCCTGAATATAACTAAAGCGAAAGTCACTTCATGGGAGTTTCTAGGCATTTTACTTTAAAGTAGTAATAAGCTCATTTTTTTTCACTCTTACAGGAAGAAGAGAAATGTTGAGAAGTCATTTGGCAAATGGCCTAGTTTTTCCTTTGTCTCCACATCACTCTTATTTACAGTGCCTAAGCCCCACATTCATACTCACTTGTGCAGCGAATCATGGAAACATTTTTAATCACTGGATGGCTACAAACATAAGTAAAAAAGAAACTAAGCTGGAATAGACACAATAAGTATTTGGAAAATGCAACATACAGGGAAAAGGAAGATGAAGCATAGAACAGTCCATGAAGAAAAGTTACTCTGGAGTTTAAGGGCCCTTAAGTAATTGGCCTGTATTTAGTCACAGATCACTCAATTCAAGAAACGCTAACAATAAATCAAAGCCTTTCAGTGCCAACAGACTTCTGCTTCTCCCTCCCAACAAACAATGCTGGCAACTGAGCACCAGCTAGCAGGGCTGGCAAGGTACTATCATGTTATCTGTTAAGCATTTGGACAGCTGCACTGAAAAAATTAATATATCAATATTCCCTTTCGAACCAAGAGCTCTTATCAGCAGATTACCACACAACACGTTAGAAATGCCCAGTAGATTTTATTTCCCATTAAAAAAACAAAGGGCAAACATCTGTGCAACTAAGAGAAACCAAAGTGTCCAAGAGCGGGCGTTTTACAGAGCTTCCTTCTCCCTCCAACACCCTTCGCCGAACACAGGACGCGGACAAGAGGACGAGGCGACTCCCTCCATCTCCCCGCGGCGTGCGGAGTCACAGCGAGGCCGGTGCCGGTGGGCAGGGCACAGGGTTAGGACTCGTCGGGCTTGTCGGCGGGCGGCCCGCAGGGCTGCAGCATCTTCTCCATGAGGTTGAAGCGGACGCGCGCCTTGCTCTCATTCTCGGCGATGGCGAAGTAGTTGAGCAAGTCGAAGTGGCCCATGTAGGAGCAGTACGAGTCGCGGTGCTGGTTCACCAGCCACTCCCACTTGGTGGTGTCGGCGTGGCCCGTCCCGATGTACTTGGACTGGAGGTGTTCCAACTGGCTGTGGATAGTGTAGCGGTCCGTCATGGCGCCGTCCCGTCAAGTCAAATGGCGGACGGAAGTGACATCACCGGACGGCATGCGCCACTTCCGCTCCCCTAAACCGAGAGCGGAAGGGGTTTCGCCGACCATATCGGCCGGCTGGGACGCAGCGCGCATGCGCGCCTGCAAAGATGTGTTGGGAGGTGTAGTCCTGGGTGGCGCTGGGGTGGAGCTGAGTGTCTTGTGCTGGCTGCTTCTGCGGGCTGCGAGGGACCCGGAGCCCGGCTAGCGCCCCGGCTGCGGAGCAACGCGACAGACTAAATAGCTGTCCCATTAGGGGAGCCCTCGGAGTCTGCTGTCAGTCTCTCTGAGAGTAATTAGTATTAATACCATATGAACTGAAATAACTTCTTATTCATTACTTTGACTGAGCAATCTAGTAGTGAGGCAGGCAAGGATATGACTACAGGCCAATGTCTGTACTACTCGTTATTGTTAAAGGTGTGCTTGAGGACCTGGTATTCCCAAGCCAGAAACAAGGCTGAATCTCCCTGAAGCCAGCACCAAAGCCTCAGGTTAATTCCTAAAGGAAAAGCACAGGTTAAGTGTTATAAATTCTGCTGAATTCACCCATCCGAGGATCACGTGAGCATTTGCTGGCACATCTGGCCACAAGCTACCTAGATATTATCTTAGTATCCATGTAAGTTATGTAGATATTAGGAAAAAATACTCCAAAAGAGTGGTGAGGCAGTGGCAGAGGCTGCCCAGTGAGGTGATGGAGTCACTGCCCATGGAGGTGTTTGAGAACTGTGTGGATGTGGCACTGAGGGACACAGTGATACAGTAGGGATGGGCTGATGGCTGGACTTGATCTTAGTGGTCTTTTGCAACCTTAATGATCCTGTAACTCTATAATGAGGCTTTGGGAACAAAACCAGAACATCTCCATTTAACAGGAAATGCCAGAAAGCAAAATTAATGGAGCATCTCCTAAAGCTCATGTTTCCCTGCTCCTGGCATTGTCTCTGTACAGATTATGTCTTATTTTGCTTTTAAACAAGTGACACAGGAAGTCTGACTCTGGAGGAAGAGAGCTCTAACAAAAATAGCCATGAGGTGCTAACGCTGTCATTAGCTCTTTGCTTAAAGGGGAGTGCATTTCTGTGACAACTTCATTGCAGGAGCTCCTTACTGAGAAATGCTAAAAATAGTGCACTGAATTTGAGGGTCCCCTCAAAAGAAATATTTTGGTAAGGGCAGTGCAGCTCCAGTAAGTGTTAAGGTACTACAGGTCCCATCCTGTTTCCATTATGATAAGCATAACTCTTATTTTTCCTCAGTCAGACTTTGCAGCTAAGCATGCACAAGGAATCAAATGTTATCATTGGAAAAGATTTCTTTTTTCCTTTTGTTGATGCACGTAGTATTTCATGTGGATATTAAACTCATGAGTAGATATAAAAATCATAAATTATAATTTGTATCACCTATCTAACTTGGTCAAAGTTGAGACTGAAATAAATTCTATTATTCATCAATTAAGTAGTCTTTCTAACTCTCTTCAAGAGAGCTATTTAAAAATTCATGTTAAATACAAAAGGTGTGGAACTATACATGCTTTCATATGGGAGCACTGACTTTAATTACTTGCTTTAAAATAGGAAAGACACATAGCCAGAAATTTTCTGATAGGACACTTCAAGCTATTTCTTGCTTTCCTTCTAAATGCTGAGTAGTCCAAAGAAATCCACAGAAATCGAATCCAGATGATTCAAGGCCTCTTCTTTACAAATGAGCAGCTTATGAAGCCAAGGCCGTGGAAAGCCGTGTCAAAGCAATAAAGCAATATCCTAAACTGTTTTATTGCAGTGAACTAAATGAGGACTATAATTTTTGTTTTGCTTTGTCTTTATGAGGATCTGTAGAGTCATTATCAAGCCTTACTTAGCAGGAAGCAGTTTTACACAGCTGGATACAGCAATTGCATTCTGTAGTTGCTTCCAGAGAGACCAAGGGGGAAAAAAAAAAAAGTAAAACACCGCTCCTGCAGAAAAAGGCAGAGGTATCCCACTTCTGGAACTTTGAAAAAGCTGTCTGTGATTTTATATATTTTAAAAATCTGGTCCGGAGACTATCAGGAAGGAAACTCACCAATGTAACAAAGAAGTGAGGTACATTCTTAGGGGCTAGCCTGTGTCAGATGAGAGAGAGTGCAAGTTGGTTTTATTCTCCTGAAGAAAAAAAAATGTTAAACAAATGTAAAAATGTCACATTAAGCACTTGAGATGCTGACTACGATAGGGAGACCGAGCACTGTAGGTATTCAGCAGGACTTTAGAGAGGTAATCTAAGGAAACTATCTTTCAGAAATCTACTCCAAGCTTTCTAATATTAGTGGCCTCTTGTTTCATCTTGGAATTGTTTGTACATGACTCTGGTTTATAGCTTAGAATCGCAGAATCATAGAATGGCCTGAGTTGAAAAGGACCACAAAGATCATTTAGTTTCAATCCTCCTGCTATGTGCAGGGTCACCAACCACCAGACCAGGCTGCCCAGAGCCACATCCAGCCTGGCCTTCAATGCCTCCAGGGATGGGGCATCCACAACCTGCTTGGGCAACCTGCTCCACCCTCTGTGTAAAAAACTTCCTCCTAATATCTAATTTAAACCTCCCCTGTCTTGGTTTAAAACCATTCCCCCTTGTCCTGTTACTAATGTCTTCTTTCTCACTACAGGCTCAGCCTTCCAACCTTAGTCCTACAAGAGATGCAGTTTAACATCTTAGAGACTGCATATGTAGTTGCTGAGAGTAGGGTGAACAGAGATGACCTCCATAAAGGAAAAGCCATAAAGGTTTATTTTACTAGAATAAACATCACTGAAATGCTTGAGAGCCAACTGTTTTGTGGTGAAGGGATGTACTATGTGCTGATATACAGAAGGAAATGGAAAAAATCTACTTAAAATGTGGGAAAACTTTCGTTTCTTTTTAAAATTGTATCTTTATAAAGAGTGGGACTTTGTGAAGGACACTACCATTTGATAGATGTTCAGAGACAACACAATGACATATAGGACTGACCTCTGTGTTGCTTTCAAATTGTCACCTTGAGAATTGAGATGTATTGATTAAAAGAATCCATTTTTTTTAATAGAAAGATGTCCAGGAGCTTATCCATCTTTTGCAGGCGTTCGTAGAATCAGTAACTGCATTTAATAAAATAAACATTAGAATTCCAGTTTAAAAAAATATATCCTGGAAGTCTAAAACTGAATTTTTCAGCAAGCTTGAAAGTGGGACAGAATAAGACACTGAATTCAAACACCCAGAACTCTGGGAAAATATGCACAGAAATGTCACTGTATTGGCTGTGATAAAAAACATCTCTGTGAATACAAGACAAGCTAACCAGAACCAGGAAGAAAAAAAATAGGTAAAATAATTAGTCAACAGGCAAGTAACAAGTATTTATATGCAATTCTCCATATATGCATGCACAGATGTGGAGTTATAAAGTGAGAATTATTACAGAGTTCTAATGTGCTTGTGTGGTTGGCATTTCTGAACAATTCAGCATTCAAGGAGGTTTGAAAGTTTTCATACTGAATACTATTAAATATAATTATCAAAATAAAAATATTTTGCAATTGTCTGGCCCCCTGTTGTAGTGTTAATAAATATTTTAGAGTTCTAAACAACAGAAGCTTACCTATGGAAATCACTGAAAGGCATTGGTTTTAAAGCAGAAATTATCTTTTGAGCGATAAATGAAGCCAAGTTTGGAACGGTCTGGAATCCAGGAGCAGGTCGTGAGTGAAGCGGCCGCTGGGTGTCAGAGCTGTACCTGCAGCAACTCAGTACTCATTGCACGGGAGCTGCGAGTTTCCCCTGCAAAATCAAAAGGAATGGAGTAGATGAGGCGGATGCACCAACAGAGGCTGGTAGTGACTGTCCCCTTCAAGGTACCGGTAACCGGTAACCGGGTTTTCACATTTCCTTCAGACTCTTTGGATGAAGGAGTAAAGACTTTTGCCCCTCCAAAAAGGGGAAAGGATTACTTTAAAAGATAAATGCAACAAATGCCCACAGAGGTGATGAAATGGAGCAAATGATGTAATAAATTTTTTGAGAAATTCCCCTATTCTTCACTGTATCAATTTACCCTGCAAATAAAATTTCAGAGCAAAGAAGTTGTTGGTAGCCTAGAAAGAATGAAGATTTC
Organism: Lagopus leucura; assembly: GCF_019238085.1. NCBI lineage: Eukaryota > Metazoa > Chordata > Aves > Galliformes > Phasianidae > Lagopus > Lagopus leucura. Next base: position 57,985,374 of record NW_024962252.1, on the reverse strand, counting down.
TTGTGGTAGAAATTAAGTAAGGACAATAAATTAATGTATTTATGTGGGAAATGACATTTCTTCTGAAATATGTTGCTTCTACTGTAACAGGATTCTTAAATCCTTACTTGCAGAAGTCACATTACAAATTAGCAATTTTAGGCTGCAGAAATTATCTATCATAGGTTGCATGTTCTTTTTGTGTGCATGTATTTTTTTTTCTCAGATTTCCTGTGACATCACGTATGCCGTGAAATCTTTTCTGTAGTGTATGCAGTTTGTCAAGTGTTGTCATAGCCTACAAACAAACAGCCTCAGGTAATGCTTCTTTTGGCCCTGAAACAGGTGGAAGATCTTTTCACTGTTTTTTCTCAGAGGTCCTGTGAAAAACCTTTTTCATAAGCACGTATCTTTCTTCACACTGTCTTGCGTAAGCTCCTCTAATTTATTCCCCTCACTGTCATAACTGTGGTTCTGCTCCAGTGCAACAGTAATGCCTTAATGCTGTCCTAAGACCTGCAGGCTTTGGGAGTGATCCTGAGATGGGGGAAATGCAGTCACTGGAAGCACTGTTGAATTTTAAACATTCACCTCTAGACCAAACACTAGAAAATGTGTTTTGCTATTGTTTTGAAAGCATAAATTTACAGTGTGGATATACCCAAATATCTGAAAGCTGCTTTTAGAGTTGTGCTGCTGATTCCTAGCCAAGAAGAACAGGAAATATCCAATAGGAAAAGAAGCAATACTGTGTATCCTGCCATTCAAGCATACACTTCAAACTGTGCGTCAGTGTTCTGGAGAAGAAAATCATATTTTAAATCGGCCTGCAACATTTCTTTCTTTTGTCAGATACAAAATTCACTGCTGAAAAACCATCTTGTCCTGAGGCTCAGGAGAAGTAGCATTTAGTACTGGGCAGCACCATGCTCAGTCTTTGATGTGTTTTGTCTAGAGTTGGGACAGGAGGCTTCTGCACTGAGTGGTTTGCAACTTATTAAAAATTAAATGTAGAAATGAAGATCCTAAAGTTCTGTTAGTGTCAGTTTCAGAACTTTTAGATTATTTTTGTTTTGTTTTCATTGCGTTATATCCTTATGCAAAACTCCATGAAGAATTTCTGAAATACTACGCTCTACAGCACATTGAGGATGGAATCTAGAAGTCTTGATAACGTGACCTGATGCTGCATGAGACCCTTTGCTATCAAACTGAGCAGATGTGTGACCTGCCTTCAGAGTAGCTGACAGAATGCAGAGGGTCTGTCTAGTAGCTTCAGCACTGCATTGCTTGCTTGTGAATGTTAGCATATCACTGTACTCCTTCTGCATACATCTGAGTAACAGCTACATGCCTTTGGTCTGTTCTACAGTTCAATTAGCTGAATTTAGAAATTAAAAGCCATTTCCTAGTGTGGTGAAGGAGCACCTCAAAAGTAGAGTCACAGTAGGGGTCACTAGCACAGTACTTACAGGTGTGACTCTGAAACATCACAAGCTGAGAAATGTGGAGCACTGCTACCAGGAGCACATCCGGGCTCTGTGACAGTCAGTGGTCATTTGCTATTTTAGAGGGAAGATTTGTTTTCCAAAGCTGTTACTTAAGAAGATAAAAATCCCTCCACCTATATGAGCCCCTTTCAAACTGAATACAGAGCTCGTAGTGTGTTGGATGAATTGAAATTGCTTCTGTCCATATGCATTTTTTGGAGTGGGGAAGGATTGTTCTTTCCATGCATTTTGAAATAAAATGAATTGATAATAGTAAATGCAACAAAACTAGAAAAGACTGCAAGATTATCCAAGATGCAGCTGTACTCGGACCAAATTTTCCTCTGTCTTTGCTTCATTCACTCCACATAAATTGTCACAGCTCACGCAATTAATAATTGTGTTCAATAAGGTATGCAAGAGTAGAAGTGATGAAAGACAAATCTTTAAATAAGCCTTAGAGAAGATACCAGAAATTCATATGAGCTTAAATTAGAAGAAACTGATTTGACTACTGAGTAGCTCTGTGTAACATATTACTATCTTCTTCCAATGTGCAGGGTAGAATTAAGGGCACAGGTGATTTTCCTTTTCTAAGGTTGACTCTTGATGCTGATTAGTGAATCTCTTATTTTTTTTAATTTTTTTTATTTACTATGTAAATATCATGTTTTAAATACATGGATTTCTTCAGTACAGAACAGTACTTCTCTGTGAAGAAGCCTGTCTGTAACTAGTTTTTTTTTCCTATTCCAGCTCCCCCTGCACACATGCACACATTTCACCACTGCATAAGCATGGAGAACATCAGTGTCATAAACCTTGTCTTGACAGAACTCCAGCATGTGTGCAAGGGTAAAGCTCATCTGCTAATATACAGCTAAGAGTTTCTAAAGGTGAAAAATAACAGCAGGAGAAGCGTGGAGACAGTGGCATCGTGGAGTCATCCACTAATCTGTCTGATGCTGGCAGAGGGTATTGCAGTAGTTCATGCTAAAAGATGCCAGTCTGTGGGTTGCTCATGCAGTAGATAGCAAAGGAGAGGGGGGAGGGGAAGCAGTAGTGGCTGTTTGGGAAATTAATGCTATTACAGAAGAAAGAATTTAACTGTTTCTTCCTTGTATCTCTAGGAAGAGGCAAGCCAGTAACTGTCAGCTAACCACTCGTTTCTCAACTTCCTTGCATGAAAGAAGAAATGGGCACGACCCTCTTGCATTTAGTACAAAAGAATAGCTTCAGTTGTCACTAATAATGCAATGTAATTCATCCCACTTTCAGCTTTATTAAAATACTGCTTTTAATTAAATGTAAGGCATATAGAACAGAATTTTTCACCATGAAAAAACGCACGTGTTCAAAGAACATAAGATAAATGTCTGCCTGCTCGCACGTTTATTTCCTGGGAATATCTTCTTTGTCAGAAGCTGAACAGTCTGGAATGCACCAGACCCTGAGAATATAAAAAAAGAAAATTCAGATTGTTAAGACTTGGCAAGAAATAAGCCACTGAAAGGAAGAGAGTTATTATCAAGATTGGGCAAGATTCATAATGTATGACGATAGCCATCACACCCATACATTTTGGCATGTGATTTAAGAGCATGAGAGAGAATTGTTGATTATGGAAAGCAAACATATGCAAGGAGTGCAGCAGAAAGATTTTATCTGTTTTAGATGTAGTCATTCTCTGCACCTCAGCATCATGCAGACTGAGAAACCTTGAACTGGACAAAATCCAAGCAACTGCTGAACAAAATACTGTCAAATCCAGGCCCTTAGAAATCACCTGAACCTGCAAACTTTTAAGTGAGCTTTTAAAACTGTTGGGGATTATGTTTGTTTGTGGGTTTTTTTGTTTGTTTGCTTGTTTGCTTTGTTTTGTTGTTGTTTTGTTTTGTTGCATTTTTAGTTTCTGTATTTCACATAGTTTGTATTTGCTTTTCTCCCTGTTAGAAAGTGTTTATTTACATGATGTTTGAAAGTACTTAGTTTTAGAGAACTAAAACCTTACTTTTCTTGTGTTCAAGTGACTGCAGGGACAGAGGCTGTAAGAAAAGTGGCAGTCATTGTGAAAGCTGTCACATTGTGAAAGCTGGGGGTACGATCTGGGACTCAACAGGACGTGCATCAGTCATACAGAGGACTGCTGATACAGCAGTCATGAAGAACAGCATTTTGATACTCTCGTACTGCAGGTACTGCATCCACCTGTGTATTGAAACTCATTTTTGATGTCTTGGAAAAGCCTCTTGTGTGAAATTACAACGTTTGCAACCATAAATCTCTGATCCCTTTTTCCTATCTCCTTCAGCCTCACGTAGCTTGACAATGTACTCCTTTAGGGTAAGACATTCTCACAGCGTTTGCACTGTTATTCACCCGTTGGGGCCTCGTTCACAGCCTTGTTGTGGGATTATTATGACAATTAATGTAGCTGCTGGTGAAGTTTGCCTCTGGACATGAGTGTGAAGATACCTTTTTTTGAACAAAAGTAAAGATAAGTATTAAACTTAAAGATAAGTATTCTCTAAGGGGGGGGAAGTGCAATCTACCCACTTTGTTCTTTGCTTACATCTCCAAATAAAGCCTAACTTTCTCTGCACTAGGCATTAAGGATCAGATATTTCAAATGTGAAGACGATTGGCAACAATCATTCATACCTGGCACCTCAAAAGGATCAAATGTGAGAGGTAAGGGTACATAGGTAAGGAAAGATTGTTAACTTAGATGTGCCAATAAAAAAGTCCTCCCTCCAAGATGAGGATGGAGGAGCAATTCCCATGCCAATGTGCATGTGTTTGTGATTGCCTTTAACTGGCATGATAACTCAATCCATGTGACAATAAAACATAGGAAATTATTTCCAACCCTTGGAAAAAAAAAAAAAAAAGGTAAAGATAGTGATGTATTTAATCCTAGACTACAATAGCAATTACAACAAGTTTCCAGTTGATTTTTATGAACAAGGGATGCACATACACCAGTAGCAACAGAAAACACTATGGGAAAGAAAATCTAATCTCTTTTAATACAGGACTGTGAGCACCACTCAGTGCAATCCCATGACAGCTTTTTGTTCCCTCATGTAGTTAGTTTCTTGTGTGGAGATGAGCTGAACATTATTCTACTTTAAAATGTATTTATTCTATCTCACGTAGGTAAGGACATGCAGAATAAAGGCTAAATTTATCACAGGGAAGGGCTGCTTCGACTGACTGCTGCAGGATGGATTGGTCTCCTCAGTGGAGAAGAGCTGCGGAGATGCTGAGTCACAAACTTGCCTGCATAATTGGAAGGGTGAAACAAGTTTGTTGAGTGACTCAATTTGCAATTTGATACCATACTCATTCCCACATGCACATGCACCTGTATTCTGAAATAGCAAGGACAGGTAATTACAGTTTGAATAATTTCAGTGGCACCCATGGAATTTCTCCTTCAGAAGCACTCTTCTGCTCAATTTCTGTTCCATAATCCTTGGCATCCAGCTGCACACTTACTACTCAACCCCAGGGAAATAAATTTGTGTTTTCTTTTACATCTAAAACCAATCAACAACAGTTTCCTCACTGATCCTCAAGTAGAGCTAAAAGGGAAAACAAAACAAAACAAAATAAAACAAAAAAAACCAGCATTTGTACTTCACAACTTTTTAAAGAAACAATTACCACCCTATTTAAAGAGCTTAATAATAAGCTGCTTTCCGTGGTACATTAGGTTTAGAAAAGAGGATGAATCTTCTATGCATTTGTAATATTCAGAAATGGTGGCACAGAAATCATAAGCCAAAATTTTTTTTGCAGATAAATGTATTTCTTTCTACTGCTTTGAGGAAGGAGAAAATGTTGGCCTTCCAGCTCAGACCTGATGCTTGAGAAGAATCAGAAAGCACTCTGCAACGAGAGATTGTCCAATGCTCTGTCAACCAAAGAAACAGAAACATGTAACTGTGCCTTAAGAGAAAGTGAACTATACATCTAGGGAAAAAATAGCGTTGAGGACAGTCATCTACTTTACAGATGTCACTGTTTCCTTTATAAAACGGATTAGGAAGTGTAATAGTCGTTCATCTGGGATCTTTATTGTGTCCTACAAGCACTAATTCTTGATAGCTGTGCAAGGAAAGGAAAATAAAGCTAGAGCAATGAACAGGCTAGAAGCTGACATAAGCCACAGTGACACTGCTTGCCAGGCGTGCCATGGCAGCAGGGCAGGGCTCTTGCAGGCCCACAAGTGCTCAGCACCTTACTGCAGCCCACCACTCCTGGCATATCTTCCCTGACTCAGTACATTGCATGTAGGTGAGACACGTGGCGGTTCGTTTGGGGTAAGTTGGAAAATTTCATTGTCAGTTAAGTTTCTGTTTCCACCCTCGTTCTTGAGTGGAGTCTGCTGAGCCCGCATGCATGCTGACACATTTCTCACCCTGCTCACACTGCAAGCTGAGCTTCTCTGAGATCCCCACATTGATTTGCATGAAGAGTCCAGGGTTCAATGCCACTGAGTTCTATCACCTTTATAGCAAATCTGATAATTGTTGCTGTCTTACTCAAATCAAAACACAACTCTGTTGGTGTGGGCCAAGGAGTGGGTTGCCTCTGACTATGCTTTCAAAGTGCTTCTACCAATGTGCTCCAGACAAACAACACCTTGCATGTGCAGGTCTTTGCAGTGGACCGTCTCAAGAAAAAAGCTGCGTTGTTCAACCAGTTTCTTAGTTTTCTCCTGAAAGTTGGTAACAGCTTGTGAAAGTAACAAACTTGAGGCTTAGAAAGGCCTTTGATAGCGCTCTTTTCTAAGGAATGAAGGCACTCAGGTATAAAACATCTATGATAGATGGGTGGAACTAAGGGCAATGGATTGCTACCCCATCTCTGGGTGTGAGCCTTCTCAAAACCTTCTCAAAATTTGGGGCAGCCTGGGTCAGCCCCCAGAAAGGTGGAACAGTCACAAGTCAGGTTGTGATTTGCCATGTGCAAGTATGTGAATTCCAGGTGATAGTTCAGGCTTGTCTCTAGGATCTGGAAGGCATTTCATCAAAAATATATGTTGGAAGTGCCAAAGCCAGCTGCCAGAGCATTTGAATAATTAATTTGAGTTTTCTTTCTGGCTTTTGTCTTAAGGGCTTTGACTAGAGGAAATGCACAGTCTCTTTACTCACCGGGACACAACTGCTGTGTTTTTATTCTCCTTTATAGCAGTGTAAGTATCCTCCACATGAAACTTCCTGTATTTTTTTATATTGGGCCTGACTCTGTCTCCTTTGATGGTCAAGCTTCCACTGACTTCACTGAAAGAGAGTTTGGGCAATTAATTTTTACTGGCACCGGTTTCTTATTAAGTAACACACAGTATTTTCTATGCCAACAGCATAGTATTCTTATCTAAGAAATTATTTAAGAGAGAGGAGTAGAAAAATGACTGTATGGAGGCATAAGCCTGATGAGAAGAATACTTCTACAAGAAAAAAGGCACAGATGTGAAAAGACATGTAATCTTTTTGCGAAAGGAGGAGTCTAGCACTCGGGGGAATTTGGATGAAACTTCCAGTTAGATTAAGGCTTTCTGTACTCCTGCAGGCATTCTGACGCTTTCTGTGATTTCTTTCCCATCTATAATATATGGGTAACCATATACATAGAAAGTATTTTTAAAGTAATTGCTTGCAAATTGCTTTAGAGAGCCTGAAGTGGAACATGGTTAAAAAATGCAATATGATATTTGTTATCACATTAATTGAAAATCTACTTTATTCCATCAACTTAATTTGTCACCAATGTCACATGTATGGCAAGGCTTCTAAGATTATTTAGCAATCACCTTGCAAGTGAAAGTGTTGCATTCAAGAACTGGCATGTCTATCTCCTTTCATCTTCAGAGAACAAGGATCTGAAAATTCCCACGTAGTACAGCTTTGAAGGCTGATGGGCATATTACTCTGAGTGTCAGGTAAACTGGAGAGTGCTTGTTGGAAGGAAATAAGAAAACCTCATGGCCATGGTGGCGAGTCCTTTACAAGCCCTCCCAGTCTGCCACAGGTAGGAAGCACCTGTTGTTCAATCTGTCTTTATGATTTGTATTGTATGGAAACATTCGTTAAACTTTTAAGCTGCCTGTTAATATTCTTTGACCAAGATGTGGATGCATCATGGATGCACCTCAGCCATTCTGTTACATATGCAGCCAGGTCACCATTTTATGTCTTGCCGTGATAGACAGAGGGCGGATAGGTTGCTCCACTCAGATGCCTAGATGAAGACAGAGTTGCTTTCAAAGAAAGCTATGAACTGTTAAACTGGAGATGTGTATGATCAGAACAACAAACCTTAGGAAAATAAGCTCAATAGATTGGTAACTGAGATCAAAATGAAATGTGTATGTGTTGCAGTGAGAATGCTGACTAAGGACCAGTAGGCCTTGCTGTACCAGCTCAATAGCCTGCCTGAGCCAACATTCACGCAGTAGCAGGCACTAGTTTTGAAGCCTGGCTCATGTAGCTCCATAGCAATAGGGAAGGTTATTTATCTACTTGCTCTTTCCTAAGAGTAAACAAAATGTAAGACAGCAAAAAGACAGTTACTAAAGCAGAGCTGTGTAGGTAAGGAAGTGACCTTAAGGAAACTGTATATTCTGAGATATCTGGAGATGAAAATGTAGGGAATTTGTCTTCCCTGTGCATCTCTCCATATCTGCTGCTAGAGGATTTAAAGAAGGGGGTTGCACAGCACAATGGGCAGGCGGAGAAATAGAGAAATGAAAGGGGAGAAAAAACCTCTGTAAAGAAGGATTGTCTTCCATGTAATTAATTTAACTGTCAGTATACCTGCAGATATGGCAAGATTTCAAATATCACTTGGAAAATTTTCTTGTCATATAAAAGAAACATTTGTCATCACAAATTGATGTGTCTATCTCCTGTCATCTTTACATAGCACACACATAAAACTTGATATGCAGGTATTTGGTGTGTTATTTGGAATGGGAATGAAGTATAGATTTGCTTCTCTGCGTGTACACAGAGTACTGACTATTGGTGAACTTTAAATAAATTTGCTGTTGAATATTTCAGGAGATTAATTGTGTTTATCTGATGCTGAATGCTTTTGTTAAGTTATATTTCATTTTAGGTCTGCACCAAATTACTATTACAGCAATTGAGATGATGTACAGTTAATATTAAATGTGAACAGTATTGTCAATTACTGTTTATGGGGGATCTTCTCTTGCTTCCTTTAACTTACTGTGTTGTAAAAGATTTATTCTGTGAGATGGAAAACATATTTAACATCCTTCTTATCAGTACACTTCTCGCACTGCCAGTATTATCTATCAGCTTTGCCATAAAACCAATGGTCATGCAGTATAATTGCACTATCATTTTCTGTGTATATTCCTTTTCAGTGTACTTTTTCTCTTAGGGGAATTGTCTCCTCGGCCAAGGAGGAGAGTTTATTTTATTAGACATTATACAAATATGTATTAGATGATATATCTTCTCAGAAATAATTTTATTTCAGTAAAAAGATTTGTGAACTCACTTCTTGGAATGAAAAATACAGCTTCCTAGACTGTATGAAGTTACTGTATTTTGAAATCTAATGCAAATAACAGATTTTATGTAATTTCTCAAAACTTTACAATGTTATTGTGACTGTTCACTGGCTTAAAATGATATATGCACTTTCAACCTTTGATTTGAATTCCAGAGAACTGATTTAACCTATCTGAGGCCTTAGCCCTATGTTTTAATGTATTTTAATATTTTGTATTTTTGTAAGTATTTAAGTACATCTTAACACATTTTAATAAGATTGAGAAAATAAAATTCAAGAATTCATACAATCCACTAACCATCTCCACTTAAAGTCAGCTCTCTATATAAAGAAAAGTTATTTTTATGACAAGTTTAGTGACGCACTGGAATAAGTTGCCCAGAGAAGTGATGGATGCTTCATTCCTAGAGACATTCATGGTCAGGCTGGACAGGGCTCTGAGCAACGTGATCAAGCTGTATGTGTCTCTGTTCGTTGCAGGGGAGTTGGACTAGATGGCATTTAAGGATCCCTTCCAACCAAAATGATTCTATGATACCTGAATTATTCCCACCAGATATTTACCTAGCTTAAAACAAAGTCCCACAGCCAGGATAGGTTGCTCACTGAAGGTGAAAGTACAAGGAAGGGATAAGAATGGAATATGTATGCACAGCACAGTCCTCTTCTGCTGTGGCAGCACACAACCTATGCAAAGATGCTACTTGTAAGACACGTATTTAAGTATATAACATGCTTTCCAGACCATATAATTCTCTAGACAGACATATTGGAGTAGAGGATCTGTGCTCTGGTTCTGATTCATCTGTTGGGACTTCTCCACACATTTGCTCACTCAGCTGTGAACTGAGCCAACAAAAAGGCCAGTGTCCAATGCTTTCAAAGATCTGGGAGTTAAAGGATGTATATAACAGTGCCAATGTCCAGATCTATCCTGGTGCAGATGTGCACAGTCAATTAACAGGAAACTAATAGTTGCTTTCTAGGAATCTATAACCATATGCTTTGGCTCCTGCAGAACCTCTCTTATTTGCAATGCTTTCTGAACTCAGAGCCAGGTGAGAGGCCAGCAGGATCTGGCAGCCACACAAGACCCCAGCAGATTTGGTCAGGTTTCATCTTTCTCTAAGCTACCACCAAGGTAGATACATCTGTCAAAAAACAGTCATTCACAAAAACAAACAAACAAATAAAAGCTGTCATTAAGATGCCCTTCTGCCATACCCACCTTCATGTATAGATGCTGCATCTATAAACAGAGATACTCTTTGACTGGAGTAAGCAAATCTATGAGCTCCAGTGGCATTTGTATAAGCTGTTTGGTGCCCACAGTATCTACTGTCTTTGCATTTCTTAACTGTAAGACTTGAAGGCTGACAACAACGGCATCCTGGAAACCTGAAACACTTGCAACATCTACAGACAGGTTTGAAAGATAAAATATATGCCTTCACTTTCCTCAGATAGATTTTGCAGTTATCTGACAAATACCTCTCCACCTTGACACGTCATTAATTTTTAACTTTTCCCAGCTAAAACACTCCCCTGTAAAGTATAACTGTAAAAATGACTTTGTTTCATTGCATGGAAATCTGTCATGCTATTGCGTGTCACTTTTGACTTGTCTATAGACTCTCCACTGGGTGAGACCTCTGGATATCAATTTGTGCTATGAAATGTATTGCCTTTGGGCTGCGTATTCTAAGCTAGAGAGGATCCCAAGCAATTCTTCCTTTGCCTTCAGCTCACTAAAAAGCATCTTTTCATCTTAGATCTGTCACACATTGCCACCATGCTAATCTTGGGTAGGTCTACTGCAGAGCATTTGGATCTAACCACAAAGCTATTTGTGCAGCATACTTTCAGAGCCTGCATGGTGAAGAAGCACACTGTACCATCTCTTTCTGGAAGAATATGAGTATCTTGCTTGTTGAAAAGCACTGGCAGCATGGGTTAGGTGATTCAGGCAATGTGAAACCAAGCTGTTCTAGCACAGAGATGTTTTTATGCATTGAAACTTTTTGGTTGTAAGAAAACAGCCTGTTTTCTCTGACTAATTATTTGAAATGGATGCTCCGCACAAACTGGATATATTCTCATTTTCTGATGGCTCTCTTTGTGAATGTCTGTTTAGCCTCTGTCATGCTCTTACCAGGCTCTCAGTGCCTGGCTCTCCCTAGCCCCCCAGGTACCTTCTTCCTTCACTCCTAATTTACAGCCAGCCCATTTTCAGAGAACACTGTTGAGAGGAAAATGAAGAAATACATTTTGGCAATGGGAACCCGCCCTAGAACCATTTGCTGTTACTGGCCTCACACCCAAATCTGAGCTCCTACTATGTGCTTCCCATCGGGGCTTTTCAGTCAGTCATGTCACAAAGACTTCCTCGCTTCTGCTCTGCCAGGTAACAAAGTGCTCCTCTGTTGCTGAACCTGCTGTTAATCGAAGGGTGTGTTAAGTGTAAAGAAGATACCTCACTATCTTATAACAGGTGTCAGAACATGTCTTTACAGAATGCAGAAGCAGGGTTAGGAAACACTTTTTGTTAGGCCAACAGCTGTGATAGGATCCTTGCTATGCTGAATATGTAGGACTGTACTCTTGCATTCAAAAGCTATGACAGGAACATTGACAGCCAGTGGTTTACTTGATAACAAACCAAGCCTTCAGCTCATGGAAATCAGTTTTGCTCCACTGGTTTCAGTTAACTATTTTTTTTTTCTATGTCCACATGAGAAAATACTTTAACTATGCTCATTTATCAATTAATAGCTCAGTAATGAAGATGCCATCACCTCCAGAGTCAACACAAGAGACAGGGCTATTCCCCCTCCATCCAATCTGGCATTTAATACAATCTTAACTAGATTTGCAGTGCCTTAAGCACTTGTGTATGTATAATGAACTTTCAGATCCATGCATGAGAGCCAAGCTGTGGTTCAGAAGGAATTCAGGGGCATTAAGCTGAGGGCTTGCTCCACACGCCTTGCTGGCATAACTGGAGAATGTTAACTTCTTTCCCAAAGGACCGAGAGAAACAGCCCTGTCATGGGGCATCCTCCACCTCTGAGCGCACCTCTGTCTGCACAGCTTTCAGCAGCCCTTCCTTTTCTAACATCCTTCTTCGTTCCCAGTCAAGGAGAGAAAAGGAAAGCTAAAAGGAAAAGAGCTGCAGAGGTCAATGCTGCTCTTTGCTATCCCTTGCAAATCCAAACAACTCTGTGATCTTCAGCAAAAAAATTAAGCTGGATTTAGCTAGCTGGGGAGAGCCTTGACTTCTGAATTCTTGTCAGCAGCCCATTCCTCATGCAAGTGAGCAGGATCTCACTGCATCACTGATGTTTAGTGAAGAAGCTGTTCTATGAAGTTCCCTGCTTTTGCCAGAGGCTGCAAGGACTGTGAAAGGCTCAGTGGAGAATTGCTTGAGGGGCATTGCTTGAGGTGGGAGTGTTGCAGCTGGAGACTCCCCAGTGAAGGCATATAATGAGAGGATTTCCTAGCATCAGTCTCAGTCTTCCTGCACTCATCTTGGAAACTCTTAACTCATTTGATTTTGGGACTGCTTAACAATCCATGAGTTTGAAAAGAAAATGGTTGACATTAATATCAAGTTATCTGTTCAGGACCATGAAGCAGTAATTCAATTAATCCAGAGTGTGCAGAGTTACATCAGACCTAATTCTAACTTAAAAGAGGCTTATTTGGCTCACTCACAAAAGCAAACATAAATTTTTGGTGTCTGAGAATGGGTTCTGTAATGCAGAACTGAACTAAAAAAATTTCACGAGTATCCATTATTAATCAACAACATTAACTCCTTAGCAGGTAGCAAGGCTACGTGTCCCCAGAGATACTGTCTGTTGTGTTGCCCAACCCCTATTAAAAAAGCAGTGGGTATCACCACAGTAGTCAATTCTGCCTTTAGCTATGTGAACAGAGTACTTCCTTTCACAAAACCTTCACAGAATGTCTCTCATATAATGAGAAATGGTATATAGTGGGAAAAAACCTACTTTGTCACTTTTGTAGCTTTGCAAATAATGCTTCTCAGGACTTGGAAAAAAATAAATTGACAGGGATGAAAACTCTCAATCTCATTTATGGGTAAATCGCTTTGTCTAGTCACTTCCATTATTTCAAAAATTACAGAAATGAGCATAATAAGTACTCATAATAATAACGTTCATACGAAATGAACACTGAAGGTTTTCTGCTCATGACACAGACGATCTTTACACATGGCATACCTGGTTTTGTTCCTCTTAGCATTGTGCAGATGGACACCTTTTGTAGGATCCAGTAATACAGTGTGGTCAAATACTTCAGGGGCTTTGCTCACCAGTGGTCATTTTTTAATTACTTACTGATGTAGCCTAATTAGCTAGCTACTTCTTGAGCCTTGACTAAGTTAAGTGACAGAATTTACAGAAACTATACTTACCATTTCTCCTCTCAGAGGGTTAGTAGTAATTTAACTATAATAGTATCTTGCCACTAGTCAGATACTAGAGATACAGAATCATAGAATCTTAGAATCATTCAGGTTGGAAAAGACCTTAAAGATCATTGAGTCCAACCACAACCTAACCATACCACCCTAACAAACCTCTGCTAAATCATGTCCCTGAACACCACATCCAAACGGGCCTCTTCTAAAGAGAGGATACTCACTGTTCATCCATTTGGTCTTCTTTTTTTTTCTTCTTCTTTTCTTCTTTTTCTTCTTCCATTTGGTACTCTCCTCACAAACTGTATGGAAGATCCCAGAGTTTCTGTATGAGCGTTATCTTCCTGAACAGCTCGCCAGGCCCATCACTGATCCAATAGCATTGCTTTTGCTGGAACACCACAGCTCAGTTTGCCATTGCTGTTCTGTCACGGCCTTACATTGCACCAGGGGAGGTTCAGCTTGGATATTAGGAATAATTTCTTCTTAGAAAAGTGGTGAGGCATTGGCACAGGCTGCCCAGGGAGGTGGTGGAGTCATTGTCCACGGAGGTGTTCAAGAACCGTGTGGATGTGGCACTGAGGGACATGGTCAGTGGTATGGTGTGGATGGGCTGGCAGGTGGACTGGTGATCTTAATGGTATTTTCCAACCTTAATGATTCTGTGACTCTAAGCAGTCTTTACCCACGCAGTTACAGTAACATGCAGCTTCATTGTCAGCTCCACCTGTATTTAATACCACCATCCTGGAGGCCAAAGACTCCATGTGGGAAGAGGCAACGAGTGCAGTCTTGGATGTTTTGCCTTTTCCCTCAGGCAGACACAGCCACTCTGTCAGACACAATTTTAACTGGTTGTTAACCATGAAACCTCAAGTATTTACCTACTGCTGAGGTGTTTCTTCTTTAAATAACAGCAGCAGGGAAAACAGAGAGATGGGAAGCTCTGCATGCCTTTGCAACAGACTGCTCCAAGACAGGAATGCATGCAGTGCAAAAGAGGTCTGGGGGCTTCAATAGAAATGAGAGCAGCTTTGGAAAGCGCAGATGTTCTTCCTGCCATTACTTGGTATCATCATCAGGAACAAAAAATCTATGTTTTGGAATTACCAGACTCACATTTCTTGGTTTTCTGGTGAAAAGGAGGAAAAAAGTGGGTACAGAAATAAAAACTCCAGATCGCATCAGGATGCGAACAGCCTTTATAACTAATGGTGCAGCTTGCTATTTAGCTCATGGTTTGTATTGATAACTGTGTGGCTAAAGGGTTTGTTGCTGTTTTAATTAAAAGAAAGACTTTTAATTTAAAGAATGCTGTAGAAGGATGTTTTTCGTTTTATTTTTTTTTCCAGAAAGACACCAAGTCACCACTCAAGAACGGGCTAAGTGCAGCCCTTATTGCAGCACTGCGCGGAGCTCACCTCCTCTCACACACTGAACAGAAGCAGCGGTTTGATCTGTGCCCCCAGTAGCCGGTCCACCCCGGTACTTCCGCACCCACATCCGAAGCCGCTAAGAAGGGGCCGCCGGTGCCCACAGGACCGACTGCCGCCCTGCGCTCCCCCACGTTTCCCGTACAGATCCGCCCCACGACGGGCGGGGGCGGGCGCTGCTATGCAAATCACCGTCCCCAGCACCAATGGGCGGTGAGCTGAGCCGCGGGGCGGGGCGTTCCATCAGGACCAGCACTGGCTTCGACGGCGCGGGCTGCCCGACGGCGATTGCGGCTTCAGGGGCGGTGCGTTTGGTGCTGGAGGTGAGCGCTGCGCGGGGCGGGAGGAGGGTCGGCGTCTTCCGCGCTGCGGAGCTGGGTTCTCGGTGTCGCCTTTGGCTACAAGTGCCGGTGTCTCGCTCAGCATCGGACCCGTGGAGTGTGAGGAGCACGCTGCAGTTTGGTTTTTGCCTGAGAGTAAAGGAAACGGCCCAGTGTGAGTCGAGAGGAAAGTGTGAGTTCGGCAGCAGGGAGTGGGCTGGAGGCTCATTTCCATCTGTGGCTGTGGTCACCTGTATGGGGCAGAGGGCATCGCTGGGTTTCTGGCACAATCAGAGAAACGAGAGCGTTCTCAAAACCTCCTGGTCAGGTCTCAGCGCTGCAGTCTGCCTCGCCTGTCCTGCCTCGTGGTGCTGCTGGGGGCAGCCGAGCGGGCTGAATGCGCTTGGCTTAGTACGCGAGGGGTAACAGCTTGTGGTGTTCCCCTTTTCCTCGGGCATCCTTGTGGCCAGGTCTGTGAGCGGGGCAGCTCTTTGACTGCTTCCTATTAAACTGACGTTAGTTTCTTGTCCTATGGAGGAGCGTTAGTGTTATGTGTGTCTGAGATAGCAGTGGCAGCCAGTACTGGGGAAGGAAATGACTGGGAGAGTATTGCTGGCCTACAGCGCACAGTGATGCTTCTTGTTCTTCTGCTTCAGGTGATATTTTTGGAACTTTAGATGAGAATGCAATTTGGAGGATGTTGGCTTTCTGTTAATGGTGCTCCTTGCTGTTTTAATGTTGTTCTCTGGGTGTGGTGAGGCTACTGGAAGAGCACAACCTTGTTCAAGAGAGCAGACAAAAGGTTTAACAGCCTAAAGAAAAACAGGGTGACACTCATCCTTACAAAAGGATGCTTTAGATGCTCAGCACTTCTGAAGACCATTTTCTTACCTCATGTTTCTCACTGCCTGCCTTGTATGACCACTGCTCTGAAACTGACGCTGCATGCTGAGCCATAAGGCACATACATATGGTGTTTTGGCTGAGGCTAAAGCCACAAGTTAACCTCTGTTGTCGTAAATGATCTTTATCCAGAAAATAAGTATGGTAATCTCTCAACGCATTAAAATGCCACTGCACACTGCCCCACAGTCTTGAAGATTTGGGGTGGTGCAAGATTAGGCTCTGTATCTGACACCTTGTGTTGTACTGTGTATGCTGTTTTTGGAGAGGGAAGCAAGAGAGCCTTCTGTGAGGAAAGACATGATGCTAACATAAGTAACCTAGATCTGCTCCAAAGGAGAGATGCTTGGTGATAATAGAAAGGGAAGAGACTTTCTGGGTGGCAAGAACCACCAGGACTTCCATGGCTGCAAGGGAGCTGGCAGACCATGGACAGATAGAGTCATGGAGAGATTTAAAGGCACAGCCCAATCCATTCTGGGGTGGCAGAGTGGTGCCCCCAAAGTAGCCTGGTGGTGATCTCTGAGAAAGAGGGCTCCCTGGTGTTCCTGTGGAGAACTGATCCCATTTTATTCTATCACAGCTTATTCAGTGTAGCTCACATGTAAGTCAAATGGATGACATTGGAAATAAACAAATAGCCATTTCTTTTTATGAACTCCTTTTGTGCATTAGAGTGTGGTGGCTTTATGCCCCATCCCTTGAGGCACTGAAGGCCCCAGGGCCTGGTAGGTGGCAGCCCTGCCTTTGGCTAAGGATTGGATGTGAATGGGTTTTAATGTCCTTTCCAACCCATGCCATTCTGTGATTTCTCACTGATCTGCAAAGAACAAACTTGTGTCCCTCTCCTCTTCCTTCAAGCTCCTGCTTTCTAAACCATTTGGAGACACCGTTCAGTATCCTAGACTTTCCTAGCTTGGTAATAGGTGCTGGATGCAATATTCCAACCAAGGCCTTACTGATACTGAGTAGGATACAATTGGTGCTTCCCATGCCACCTCTCATATAAGCGATGTGTGGGATTTTTTGTTCTGTTTTGTTTGCAGTGGCTTTATAATGTGAACTTGCATTTTAGCTTGTAATCTACTATAACCCCATTGATGCTTTCCTGCTTTTAACCCAGGTATGCCCTATTCTCTATCTGTGCAAATAATTTGTTCTAGAAGTGTCATACTCTGAATTTCTTTTTTGGCAGCACTTGCTGTGACTTGCCAGGCTCATCCTGCGTTCTAATTCTTTGTCCTCACTTCTGCCATCAAATGCTTGCCTCTGCCCCCTCCAAGTTCAGTGTTGTCTGGGGCCTGCGAAGGCTCACGTCTGGCTCCATTGTCCAAGTTGCTAATTGAAATTATGGGTAACTTCCTAGACTGATGGAAGGCCATCATAATGTTGGCATATTTGAAAACAGTTATGACAGAAGGTAGCTACCAAATGTGAAGGTGCTTGACCAAATACAGCCTCCCTTATATTTCAGCTGGCCTATCAAAGCCTTTGATTCCTCTCTCATCCTTGCAGTGCAGAGGTGACAAGACACAGTGCAGAAATCTGAGAGATAGCGCTAATTTAACCTGATACATTTACCTCAGCCCCAGATGCCGGTTCCCCGCATTGACGCAGCCTTGCAGAGGAAGCCATTTCTGGGGGCACAGCTCCAGGCCTGGCCATGCCCATGCTCTGTGGCCATGCCACGCTGCTGGCAGGAGGGCTGCTGGGAAGCCAGCAGTGTGGTTCAGCTTCTGCCTTTTTTGCTCTGCTGTTTTGATATCTTCCACTGGTTGTGTCACCATCCTGCTATCTCATCTAGCCTTCTGCACACAGTGCTCAGCGCATCTCATTTAGACCCTGTTTCTATAGTTAATCATGGTATTACAGGACCTGACTTTGTGAGGCTAATCATGTGTGCAGCTTCTTCTCTATCTACTGAGCAATAAACAGGGAAGCAAGTCTAACCGATGTGGTGTAAGATTATTCTTGATTAACTTGTATCAACAAAAGCTGGGGAAAGATTCCCCAAGTACTGGTGGCACTGTTCCCCCAGTTACATCTGTACCTTGTCTCAGTGTCCCTGGTACTTTGAAGAGGCCTGTGAACATCCATAGGCACCCAAAGTGTGGTGACTGCTGTACTGCTGGCCAGCATGTCCTGGGGCTGAGACTTTGCCTGTGCGTGTGTGTGTGAGGGTTGCTTCCTGGCTGAACCTCTTTGGTCCAGTTTGAAGTGTATAGGTTTTGCAGGAGGACCCAGAACTCAGCCTTCTGTACTGGCCCGTGTGAACAAACACCAGTAAGACACCTCATATTAAAACATAAAGGGATTTTTTTTTTCTTTAAGTTGAATACTTGGTATCAGATTGTTAAAACTGTAAGCTCTAAATGTATGTATACTCAAAAAAGGAAAAAAAAAAAATCTGTTGTGCTAATTTACAAATACCTGTAGAACACTTTGCTTCTGACTGATGATCACATGCAACCTCGTATTTCCACGCAGGTGCCAGCCTAATGTCTTAATTGTGCTTAAATACCATCTGGTAGTAGCAGTGGTAGTTACGTGCAGCCTGTACCCAGTTGTTTTGCTAGGCAGACCTGTGTCAGGTTTGCTGAGGTGATTCACCAGAGCAGGATCCACCTGCAGCACACAGTGATGGCATCACAGATTTCCATGTGCCGTGACTCATCATGCTGTTCAGCTGCAGTAATTGCCAGAAATGCATGGATGGCCATCTCACTGTTTATGTTTCTGTATGACTATTTGCAAAGCCTGGGGAGGCATAGCCTATACTCCCTTGTCCCCCATCCTATTTTAACTGAAGACTTGAGATTTGCCTGTCACAGGAAGACAGAACATGCTGCAGTAGTTAGCCTATAATATACCACATGAGAAGGACTTAAAGGAGAGCAATGGTGGGATTTTTTTCTCTCTGTGATGAAATATATTCTCAAGCACAAGCAGCTCCTTGTAGTGGCACTCCCCTTTCAGAAAGCTGAGCATGTTCACAGCTCACAGGCTGTAAGGGTTCTAGCAGTTGTACATAGTTTCAGAGCCTGAGGCTGATAATCATAGGGTTTCTAGAGTCCTTGGGAGGAGGGGGGGGGAAAGAGGTTAAATTTGGGGTGTATTTTAAACTTCTCTGTTTTCGTTCCTTTCATATATGATGACTGTTAGAGGGAGTTAGCAATTAGACTTAGACAACACATTAGAGTTCAAATAATGCGTGTGAAGACTAACATTTTTTAATGAGCCATGTCATGAAGATGGAGAAACCTTTTTGTCTATAGTGCTGGTGTAGCCCCCCCCTTACGACCAGACAAAACCAAAGGTGGTTATAATTGTGTAGTAGCAGTACTTGTGAGAAAAACGCTCAGAGAAGATGCTGAGAATCCATCTTATTGTCTGTGCAGGACAGAAGACTTGTCAGTAGTGATCCACAGCTCCCTAGCAGAAGTGTAGACTGTCCAATAAATAGTAACAGCAGGTATACATTCAACAGGCTGTTCTCTCTGATGCCAGGATGATGTTTAATTACCATGTAAACTGTAGTAGCAAGGTAAAACTTCAGATTCTTTTTCTTTTTTTTTTTTTTTGCCAGCTTCTTCATAAAAATCTGAAAAATGGTATGCATGTTATGTGTGTGGCAACTTCCCATGTTGGTGTCTGGGAGAACCTGATAACCAGCCTCTAGGAAATGCTAAAATAGTTAATTCTGCTGAATACATCTGGGAAGTAGGAGACATGTTCTAGATCTCTGGATTTATAATATGCTCTGGTGCAAAAACTGAGTATTGCTTTGTGCTGAATACCGTAGAAGAAATCTAGGTAAATCAAAGAAGCTCAAAAGCTATCAGCAGTTAAGCAGTTATGCCTTATTACTTTGAGTTAGAGGAAACGACCTATTTGAATGTTAATTTTTTTTTTTTCACACTATGCCTTTCTTACTAGCCTTTGTGGTATGAAAGAAAGCAAGGGAGACATGGAGATTAAGATAACTGCATAGTCTACGGAGAAAGAGTTCTCCCTGTTTCTCTGAATATACCAGTTTGTAATAAACAACTTCATGTGATGTAAACAGAAGTCAACACTACATGTATGATCTGAAAAAAAACCTGCTCTGAGACACCTGCAGTGTCGTGCATCTCACTAATGTGACTGGAAATAGGAAGGGAGTATTCTGCTGTGAACGAGTGTTGACTACAATACAAAGTAGTTGTGTCTAATATTCTCTGGGTAAATTTTCAATTTTGTGATGGATTTCTGTATTTTTTTTATGGCCTGTGTTCTGTGTTATTTTCAATCCTGAACACATTCTGTGTATCTTAAAACATTACCAAATACAAGAAACTCCAGAGAAAATGATAACTTCCTCTCAGTGAGACTACAAAAAAATTTCAACATGCTAACCTCTACTGTGTTTGTTAATAGTGGAGCAGAATATATGTATGTGATCTTAAACAGCTCCAGAAGGCACAGTGTCCTCATTGCTAGATGATGATTTTTTGGTCTGTCTTCAAGCTTTTACAGACGAGGAGCAAGAAAAAGAGAAGCCATTCCACCTTGCATTATGCTCTGATTCAATTTGAAGTTGGTTTTTTTTTGTTTTTTGTTTTTTTTTAATAGAGGAAACTCTATTGCTATAAACAATAGTCTGTTGTCTGAGTTACTATTGTCTAACCTGTTACTGGAGAATAGATACTAGAGAAAATGACTGAATCTGCCCTAAAACTGAAATATAATTGTTAAATCTGACACTCTAACTCTGAAAAGAAAGACTTTGGTTTTTTGTTTTTTTGTTTTTTTGTTTTTTACTATAAATTATTCAGTTTTGTGTAGCACATTATTTGCCTCACAATTGAGTATTTTAGATGCCAACAGTCTGTATGAGTTTCTGTCAATACTGTATGGTCCATAAAAAGCATGGAAAGTCACTGGAATGTGCTGATACACAGCAGGCTAGTAAGTAATTCTGCCTAGGAGTAGATTGTTTTCCAGTTGTTCACCACTTGTTTCTTGTGTCATGTCTGTGGTGTGTCATACAAGCAATAGCACGTGGCATTCAGGAGTAGGATACCGGGCCAGTTGAGCCATAGGCACTCATACTGAAGCAGGTAGTGATTTTTACCTTCCAACCAGTGAAGAACTGCAGATAGAAATGGTTTTAAATGGCTTGTTTTGAAGTAGCTGTTCTTCCTCAAATAGGCCACTTGAATTGAAGTAGGACTTTCATCTTTTAAGGTCTTATTCAAGGATGAAACAATTACTGACTAGACTTTTGTTAACCTACAAACTGCTTTTAGCTAGCAGCTGCCTTCTGGGAATGATGTAAAAAGAAAAAATGCACACTGGCTTCCTTCCTAGCTGCTTGTGATGCAAATGTGGATGCTGTGTTGAACCTGCTGGTTTATTTCACTGCTTGTCACCAAGCCCAGTGATGTGGATATACAAATGTTAATGCTGAGACAAATAAAGGTGTGCAACTTGTTTGCTTTTATATATTACTTTCCATCCTTTCTTATTTCTACTTAGAAGCAAAACATTAGCACAGTAGTGGAAATACA
This sequence comes from Lagopus leucura, assembly GCF_019238085.1. Lineage (NCBI taxonomy): Eukaryota > Metazoa > Chordata > Aves > Galliformes > Phasianidae > Lagopus > Lagopus leucura. Next base: position 57,963,699 of record NW_024962252.1, on the reverse strand, counting down.
TGCTTGTAGTGCTGCTGTGCATTACTTGCTCTTACAGCCAACATAGGCATTTTATTTTACCAGTAATTCAGGACTTCTTGTCTGTACATGGGGCTTTTGGGAAGCAGTTTTGTGCAGCTTTTAACTTTCAGAGTGGATTTCCTTTTCTGTCTGAAATCCCATGTCATGAACTCTTATTGCGACAGAATAGCTTGCAAATTTCTCATGCATCATGGGAAAGTTAGTCATAGTGTTTAACACCAAGAAGCAGTGTACTAACATGAAGAGGTGAATGCTAAACACATCCCCCCCTGACTGTGCTTGGTGGGTATTTGGCTTCAAAGCAGTAAACTTTGCAGTCATTACCTGGCCTGTATTTCCTGTGTGCGTGTGTTTGGGTGTATACACCACGATGAGTTGCAAAAGGAACTTAATTTTTACAAGGACAGATTTATCTACCCCAGAAATGCAAACAGGAAGGTACATGTTGCACTTTGAGAACACGGACAGTAATTTTGAAATAAAATCAAACCAGCAGCTTATCTATTAAAACAGTATTTGTAGAATGAAGTTATTTATATACTTGGGGCAGTTATTCCGAGGTGCAGAGTAGCTGGTTGTCAATACAATAATGTGTTAAACATATCTTAAATAAACTTGTGCAAGTAGCGTAGTATTTATACCTCATTCAAATTATCAGACTTCAGACCTGAGCCTGTGTAATACAACAAAATTACACTGGAGAGAAATTCTGGAGGTTGTCTAATCCAGCCACGCTCAAACCACACATGGGTAGATCAGGTTGCTGAAGGCCCTGGCTGGGTAGATTCCAAAACTTCTTTGGGAACCCATTCCAATATTTGTGAGTTTGTAGGGTTGTGTTTTTTTGTTTTTTTGTTTTTTTTTTTTGTGGTATTGCCTGTTTTCTTTCCTCTATTTTCTGGTTCCCACTTTGTACAACAGCAGGGGCAGCAGTCCACATCACATTTGATAGATGCTGGCAGCAGTAGGATGTCCCCAGAACTTTCTGTTTCCAGGCTGAACAATTCCAGTTCTCCTGGACTCTCCTCACACAGCAGGGACCCAACACCACAAACCAAGTTGGTGGCCTCTGTGGGGCTTGCTCCATGGTGTTCATATCTCTTGCAGTGCCACAGATTGAGCACTCCAGATACAGACTCTCAGGTGTCAGATGGGAGGGATCACTCCCCTCGACCTTTTCTGCTGTTCCTCTCAACGATGCTGTTGGTGTCATGTGCCACAAGGGTTCAGAGCTGATTTATGTTCAAGTTGATGTCCACCAGGACCCCAAAGTTCTCCTTGCAAAGATGCTTTCCAGCCAGAGGCTCAGCTTCTCCTGCTGCATGGGGCTCTATATAAAAGAAGAGATTGCTGAGGCTATCCCTAACAAATTGTACTATATATCACATGTTAACATATGTCTATTTTAATTACAAGCAGTGCTACCAACATGTAAGTAAGTGTAACTACACTGTCCTGAGTAACAGCAGCATCTGATAAAGGAGGTCAACTTCTCTAAATACTGGTCAGTTAAGTTCCCATTTTTCAAATGGCTGGTTCCCTCTGCTTTCTCCTTGTTGTTTGTTTCAGCTCTTTTTTGTCAATTCTGTCACTGATTCTATCAAAGGAATACTTGGAAGTTATTAGCCTCTCCTGGGAAGATCTCTTCCCCTTTGTTTGAAATGGGGAAAAACTTCTGTAATGCCATTGTATTTGAGTTTGCTGTTTTTCTTATGAGAATCTCCTAAAATTTCACCGAACAGTGAATCTGTCAAAATAGCAGTTTGCAGATGTTCCAGATGGGTTCACTGTTTTGTCAGAAGACTGAAGCTTATACAGTTGGTTTTTGGGCTAGGAGGACATATTGCTGGCTTATGTCCAGCTTGCCATCCACCAGTACCCCAAGTCCTTAAGAATGACTGTGTTCCATCCTTACATCCCCCAACATTTGGATTTGTTGAACCTCATGAGGTTCACCTGAGCCCACTGCTGAAGCCTGTCTAGGTTTCTTTGAATGGCATCACATTCCTCAACCATGTCAACTGCACCACATAGGTTGACATTAATCACAATCTTGCTGAGAGAGCACTTGATCCCACTGTCAGTATCATTGATGAAGATGTTAAGGAGTGTCAGTACCAGTACTGACCTGAGGGACGCCATTCATCACTGATCTCCATTGGACATCGAGTCATTGAATGCCACTCTGGGTACAGTAGTGGGGGAATGTGTCAAAAGCCTTACAGAACTCCTGATAGAGATATCAGTGGCCCTTTGCTTGTCCACTGACGCAGTTACACCTTCACAAAAAGTGACAAGGTTGATCTGGCAGGACCTGCCCTTGATGAAGCCATGCTGGTTATTGTATGTTGCCTCCCTCTCTACTATATGCCTTAGTATAGCTTCCAGGAGGATCTGCTCCATGATATTCCCTTGTACCAAGGTAAGGCTGACAGGTCAGTAGTTCCCTGAGTCATCCTTTCTACCCTTCTTAAAAATGGGTGCTGTATTAATCAAGCAAATTTCATTTGCATGAAGTAGAAGAAATGATGTACCCAGCCATGGCATCTGTAGATCTGTGACTTTAAAGAGTAATGCTAACATTATTTACCTCTGGTGATTAAACGTACCGTCATGTTTTTCCAGAAGGTATAGTTGCTTCATTTACCATATTTTGACATGTACCATTGCAATGGCCTTTCACAATTCCATCTCTGCTTGTATTGGATAAGGCATGCTCCGCCTCCTGCCTGAAGCAGCAGCGTTAAAAAATCAGGAGTTCAAGGAGATATGACCTTAAAGCCTTATATTGTCACTTAGCTGTGACAAGGTGACAGGTGACCTGAGCAAGTTACATAACCCTGCTGACATCAGCTTCCTTATCTGTGAAATGGGGAAAATAGTACCTGTCAGGCTCAGGAATCTTTGGAGCAAAACTGTTCTAAAGGGAATATAACAACTCAGAATGATCAATTTGATTGACTGCCCCCGGAGGTGTTCAAGACCAGATTGGTTGGGGCACTGGGCAACCTGGTATAGTACCAGATTTAGAGGTTGGTGGCCCTACCTGTGGAACTTGATGATCCTTGGGGTCCTTCCAATCCAAGCTGTTCTGTGATTACTGTTTTTCCAGTCAGCAAGGACTTCAGTTGACCACCATGACTAGTCAGATATCACAGAGTGGCTTGGTGATTACTTCAGCCAATTCCTTCAGGACTCTGGTGTGCATTTTATTGGGACCCATAGATTTACAGATGTTCATGTTCCTCAGGCAGCCACAGACCTGATCTTCACTTTACAGTGGGAGGGGAATTGCTCCCCGAGTCCCCACGTTCTGAACCATCCTCTCCAAGGGCTGTGTGTAGAGCCACTGCTAGTGAAGACTGAGGCAAAGAAGTTGTTGAATTACTTGGCCTTTTCCTTGCCTGTAGTTACTATGGACTCTGGAACTTTCATTTTCTGGTTGCTGTATCTATAGAAGCCTTTCTTATCCTTCTTTGCACCCCTTGCCAAGATCAGTTCCAACCTTCCTGACTCCAACCCTACACAGCTTAGCAGCATCCCTATACTTCTCACAGGTTACCTGTCCCTGCTTCTACTGCCTATGTGTTTTCTTCTTGCTCTCCATATTGACCAGCAGTCCTGGTTCAGCCACGCTAGTCTCTTGCCTTTCTTTTGTGACTTCGTACTTTTGGGGGATGGAGAGCTCTTGTGCTCTAGGGAAAGCTTCTTTAAAGGTCTGCTAGCTCTGTTCAGCTCCCTTGTCCTTGAAGACAGATTCCCTGGGGATTTTGTTGACTAAATTCCCTGAAGGGCTGGAATGTAGGCTTTTAGAGCAAAGCAATAAGAAAGTAGGAATCCAGGCTGAAGATTGTCTACAAAATATTAATTTGATCCTTTTGTTCATATTTAGAATTGGATTCTACTGGATTACGGAGATCGTAGGAGATGCTGCATGTGTCTTTGGAGATGAACTCGTGAGTGGCCTAGACCCATGTGTTCGTTCACCAGTGTCCAGCTTGTTACTTTGGGATCTTACGTGGTGAAGTGCTTGAAACCAGCTGCAGTGGTTGAAGTCAGGCACTGACTTCCGAATCTACAAGGTATGGAGCAGTGTGCTTCAAGTGTCTTAAGTTGGCATTGTAACTCATCAAGAATGATACTGTTGTCCATAATCACTCTGCTGAAATCCGTGTCAGTGGACTGGGCTGTTAGAATTGCCCTTCCCCAAAGGATTCTGAAGAATGTATAGAGCATTCTGGGGGTATCACAGGAAAAAACCCTGAAGAAATGAGCTGTAGTAACACAGTAAATGAGATATCTGACCATGAGTTGAATTATGAGTGTTCAATTTTAGGTTGTAGAACATTTTTTTTTCAGCACACATAGATTGTAGACAGACATGGTGGAAGTAGTAGGATGTAGGCCAGTGTTTAATGCCACAATCATTCTGTGTATAGACAATGTTACAGTGCAATCTGAGGCTATACTTGAGAGGTCTTTGCTCTTATTTTGGTGCTTTCTAACTTTTCATGTACTTTGTATTAAATGAACAAACAAAAAGACCAGTACTTTTACAGAGATGCTGCAGAGTTCATATCAATGTAAATTTATTACAGCATTAGTAATCATCATGCTATGAATATACTGTGTTTCTGCTTCTCCATTTGTTCTTATTTTTGTTTTATCTAATGCTTTAAAATAGTGGTAAATAAGAAAGACAAATTGCAAAGTGCATCCTTGAGGGTAGAAGAAGGAAAAGTTATTTGCAAGTTATTGTGCAAGTGTTCTTATTCATTGTAGTTCTCTGTTTAAATGTAAACTTTCCTCAGTCTTAGAACTCTTGCTTAAGTTTTGAACAAACAAAAGCCAGTTATTATTCATACCAAACTCATGTTTTGTGTGCATACTTGAGAGCATCTCTGGATTAAAATGATAGGTAGATGCCTATGTTCCTCAAAGCCTGGAAGAACACAGTGTAGTGGCTAATAGATTGAGCTATTCTTATTTTTCCAGAGAAGCTCACCAACCTTATTAAGCATGTGCATACACACACACAAAAGTAATTATTGTTGAGGCACTTGTCAGACTGCTTGCTGTGAGGATTTCTTTAGGAAGTCCACTGAAATTTAGTTTTCCTCAAGTCGAAGAGCCATTCCTTCCAGCACAGGGGTGATGTAAGCCTGCACACACATGACACACAGAAGTGAGATGCCATCTGCATAAAATAGATCATCACTTTGAGGTTTGGAAAATAAAAATTATTGTTTCCAAATGCAGATGTTAAACACAAAATGAATAAATCGCTGAGTGCAGCACATGACAGTTAAAGGGTGGAAGCTAAAAGTGGGAGGATTTTAAACTCTAGGGCAGCCACTAACAGTCAGGAATGCAGTCAGACTAGCAGTGTGACTACTTTTCAGTCCCACATCTACATTTCAGGTGAAAAACTCAGAAACAGTTGGTTACTAGAAGAGATTGTAAGATGGCTCTTCTTTCTCTTTCCACCATGCTGTCTAGATTCCAGTAACCATTTCCAAACACAGACAGCAGTTATTGTAGCTACGGTTCCTGTAGGAAATCTTGGCCGTACACTTTTCAAGTCAAGTAAACCAGACATTAAAGCTGCCCTATGTGACTTTGTTTTCCTTGTAGGTGGGGATTTTTCATCTCAGTGCTGTGGCATGAGGTGTAGGTCTTGATTTTGTTATTGCTGTGGGAGGCGGTGGAAAACCTTTGATATCTGAAAGCTTTCCCTGTGTAATTTAATTACACATATGTGGGTTCTGGTTTAAATTCAAACAGTTGTTACAAATGTAGATTCCTGACTGAAAGCTCGCTTTTTCACTGTATTCCTGGACTTTTTTGTTTGTTCATTTTATGTTGCTTGGAACAGAATTAGTTTAGGTTGACAAACCTTTTTTGTACCAGTGTAAACAAGATTATAATCAGGATGCTTCTCGAGATCAGCATATAGTCTCACTGAGCTGAAGAGGCTGTGTCTGTGGTGGAATCTTCCTTCTCCTCCCCAACACCTTTAACATATCCAACAATCCCATGAAATTGGCTATCAAAATGGAAGTCTTAATTCACATTGGAGTCAGGCCTGTTATCCTGAGTATGTTCACATGGGACTTTAATTTTAGAGTAACTGATAAACCTACAAAGGGATGTGTCCAGAACAGATACCATGTTTGTAAATGCTTGTGAAAGTGCTCTAATTCCTGGAAAAACAAAGATGATTCTTTTAGACACAGAGATTTGGCGATGTCATGCTTGTTATTACTTCTTAATTTGGTTCTCTTTCTTATTAACTTAAATGATGTCATGGGAGATATGGTTTTTTGATGGGAAATTTTCAGCTTGCTGCAGTATTTAGTACAGGGTTCTCACTGAAGCTTTCAGTCTTACTTTCTGCAAAGATTTTAGCTCTAGAATTTCAAGTGAATAACATACTTAGAGAAGACTTATGTCTTGTTACCACTTAACTAGTGCTTTAGTGAAATTTATAGTTAAGTAAGTCTGAGGCAAAAAGAACAGATTCTGACCTGTAACAATATTGTTACTTTATTGTTTCTGTAAGATGCTTCCATTACACTAAAATAAATGAGGCTTGAGTTGGTTGATTTTACTTAGAAAATGGAGCTGTTGCTGGGTTTTGGTTTTTTTTTTTTTTTTTTAATGCCTGGTGCAATATGATTAATAATAGCATCTGAAGACCCTAAACTTGCTTTTTTCTTTTCTTCCTTTTTTTTTTTTTTTCCTTAAAAAATAATTTAAAAAAGAATATATGTGTGTATATATGTGTGTATTCTTGCTTCTTTTCACATTGCTCCTCAAAGCTTTTCTTTCCCAACAATATTGCTTAAAGCGGTATACTTTTCTGCTCTCCTTCCAGGAAAAGCAAGTTTAGAACAACAGAGGATCTGCAATATGTTGGTTTATCTTTAATGTTATCATTAGTTATGAACTTGTAAAGCAATACTTCACTTACTGTAATTTTTTTTTCCTACTTTTCCTCTGTTTTACAGGCAGGATGAAAGACCGGCTAAATGAGATGCGTGAACTTGCCAGGTTGCACAACCAAGAGTTTTCTTATAGTGAGGATGATGAAAATTCACCCCGTGACGTTCTCCTTTATGAGACTGATTATGCCTTGGAAAATCTTCATAAGGACATAGAGAACATCCGGACTGAAAATAACCTCCTAAAAGAGGATGTCAAGCGACTAAAAAAGCAAAACAGCCGCTTCCTTACTTCCATGCGCCGTCTTAGTAGCATTAAACGAGATACTAATGGTATTGCCAGAGACATCAAGGCCCGTGGAGAAAGCATCCACAGGAAACTCCAAATAATGAGAGATTTCTGCGAAGATGCAATAACAAAGTATGGAGTTATGTCTGTGATTGCCAGGGTAGCAAAGAACCATTATGTTGACCTCATGCACGCCTTTCAGGAAGCTATGTTTGAATACAATGCAACAGAGATGAACCAACGAGAGAACTGCAAGATCCGAATTCAGCGTCAGCTAGAAATCATGGGCAAAGATGTTTCTAGCAACCAGATTGAGGAGATGATTGAGCAAGGCAGGTGGGATGTCTTCTCTGAGAATCTCTTGTCGGATGTGAAGGGAGCTCGCTCAGCCCTGAATGAGTTAGAGACACGTCACAAGGAGCTGGTGAAATTAGAAGGTCGTATTAAGGAGGTTCATGAGCTCTTTCTGCAGGTAGCCCTGCTAGTGGAAGAACAGGCAGACACCTTTGACGTCATTGAGATAAATGTGCAAAATGTCGAAGACTATGTAGGAGAATCCAAAGAGCAAATAAAGAAAGCATTGGAATACAGAAGAAAACACCCTCTCATGACAATCCTCTGCTGCTGCTTTTCATTTTGCAGAAGGTGACTACCCTACTGAAGCCAACATGGACCGACTGGAATGTTTTCAAAATCGTATTATTTTATATAAAGATATTATTTTCAATGATTTTTCCCTAATGACAACCCCTATAAGTGTGGGAGCTGTTGCGCAGTTTTTGTTTGGTAAATGTTCCTAAATGTGCTGAAAAATCATTCTATTTATGGCCTAATAGAAGTGTTGATAAAACTATTTTCAACTACTCTCTTACTGTAACTGGAGGTGCAAGTACTCAGAAAATCTCTGTGCAATGATACTTGTTCCAGTCAAGAAAGAGGAATGAAGGATAGGCTAAGAGCCTAGGGAAAACAACAAATTTCAGAAAGTTCTTTTGTTGTTTAGGAGTCAAAGCGGTCTTGCAGGCAGCGCATGCTTAGTGCCTGCGGTGACAGAATACACCACAGATCAGGAGGTTGGAATTCTAACTAGTTTTGAGCCTGCTTGATGCAAATACTTGAAGAGATTTTTTGCTCTGCTTGTGCAACAAAATACTGAGCCTGTTACCAAGAGCAGGATGCAAAACTAGTTTCTGTTTCAACTTTATTTCCATCTGTTACTGGTTTTAACAGAAGTAAGCTGTACCTTAAAGCATAATAGGCATGTTTTGCTGTTTGTGTTCAGGTGATTGTTTTTCTCCATTTCAGTACCCACAACTGCAATATGGAGGCATCGCACCGACTCTTTTAAATTGAAATACTGAAAATGTTGATTTAAAAACTGCCATGCTTTTAGGTTTCAAATACATGATTCTGCCAATTGACAGACTGCAAAAGAGATGTGTGCAGTGGCCCTCTGTAGAAGCACACATAAGAAGACAACAGCTGGGAGGCAAAGAAAGCATTTTAGTCTCCTGTGCTGGCGCATGCACACAAGAGTCTTAGTGGAAGGATTACCCTATCAACACACTTTTAATGAGCATTGATTTTAATTTGGAAATTTTATATATATTTTTAATAGCATGAAGAATTACATTTATTGACATTCAGTTTTACTGGTTTACAAAAGTTAAGGCTTTTCTCTCATCATTAGCAAATCTCCTCTGGGGAAAGAAAAATTCAGATGTATTCTTCAGTGCACGTGAAGAATAAACATTTTTATGTCATTTCAGTACCCTTTTCAAGCTTAAAAATAATCTTTCCTTTTGTGTAAGAGGAGTCTGCCCATAGTTGGTTTTGACAGATGAGGAGGGAATAGAACACTGCAGCCCTGGAAACCACTGAGCATTGTCAGTGAAAGATATATTCATAAGGTCTGGGGAGTGATTATAGCTCCTACTACTGGAAGTTTTCCAACTCTGATATTTTCTAGGTGGCTTCCTGTTACACTGTGATTTATTGGTATCCTTTGAATTAATGCAGGACATTTTTTCAGAAGTTAGTGCCTTTTTAAAAAAATTCTTGTCATATTTATAGCTATTTTAACAAATATATTTAAACATTTCAAGTTTTTTGTATTTAGATTTTTGCCTAAATGTGCATAGCCATCTTCCCTTGCCAATCCCAATGAAATTTTTTCCTTCTGAACTTTTGCACACTAATTTTATACATTTTTTAAAAAAAATACCCGCACATTTCGTACTATTTATATTGATATATAACAAAACAACGAAAGAAATTCAGCTTCCAAGCTTTTATATCCTTGTGGGAAATGCTCCTTTGCCAGATAGACTTTTTACACAAATAGAAGCTAAATAGATAACAATTTTCAGGAACGGAAAATCTCTTTAGCTAAAGCACCTGTCTGTGGTAACGTGGAAGCATGAAGAGCACTGGTCTTCTATACTAGAAGATATTTTGATATTCAGGGATGTCTTGACGATATCAGTATTACATTTGCCTGAGACTCTCTCAAACAACCCAATATTCAAGCTTGAAGTGGGAGAAGAAAGAGCAGAGGTTGAGCTGGCACTGTTAATTTACTGCTTTGGTGCTACTCAAGAAGACAAAAGTCATTTGCTCCATAGGTATTGACATTCAAGTCAGTGGAACTGTGTTTGTAGAGAAGTATCCTAAAGAGCCAACAGTCAGAATATGGATGTAAATCAGTGGGAATTAAAATACGTATTTCATTTTATCCACATATTCTTAGCACTTAACAATGCTTTTGATAAAAATATGTACCTGCTTTTGATTAAAAAAAAAAAAAAAAAGTACCTATGGTTTCTTTTTTGCACATGTGTATGTTCACAAAAGCAATAAAATACTTAATAAGAAAAACTGAAAATGCGGAGTGTTGTGTGTTGAGTCAACAGATCTGAATAGTTGCTCACGTTGTCAAAGTTTTGTTGAAAAGCTTTTGGACTAAACTGTAAATTAGTGAAAGAAGATTAATGTCTAAAAGAATGTCCTCAGAATATTTCTTGCCACAGTAAATCAAATATATTTTGTATTGAGATAGACTTATCATAATTTTTCCTATAAAAAACATTAAGTATGAGTTTCATACATTCTAAGACAATTCTCTACTGCAAGAAAAAATACAAATTTATTCTGACAGTTCTGACAGATCTTGATGATTTTGTTATTGGAAATACGACGCTTATTTTCAAATCTTCAGTCTGATTTGAGGCACAGGGGAAGAGAGCAAAAGCATGAGGAAAAAGGTAATTAGAGTCCTTGACGTGACCTCAGGCTGTTGCTGTGGGGAAGAAACTAAGAGTCACTGGAATCAGCTTGGTACCCATAAAACTATCTCTCAGTTGCATTGTGAATTAGAGGCATTTGAAAAGCTACTCCCAGTAACTAAAGAAATAATTATTTTCCTTTCGCACTTGTTCATCTCTTAATACAAAAGGTGTTTGTTTGTTTGTTTGTTTTCTGTTGTTGTGTAAGAACTCCATGAACAGCCAAACAGGCTTCAGGAAAAAAAAACAGAAACAACACACCACACTGATTACACTACAGTTGTGAAGAATAATGTCACACAGGATGAGTGGAAGAAGGTGATAAAAGTAAAAGCCTGATACTGTGTTAACATACTGCTAAAAGAAGCTGCAGATGGACGACTTCATGTTTGCTAAGGAGAGCTGCCTTCTCAAAGTCAGCACAACTCTTACGGAGATGCAAGTAGTATAACTTATGGAACTTTTTTTCCTTTCCAAGATGTGAAAAACCCTATAGCTGGGTCTGAGGGGGTTTAGGAAAAAGTGAGATGAACTACTTTAGCTTTTAGGATTGCTGGTATTTTTTGTTTCAGATCTTTCTGAGGAGAAAGGAGGACTGACAGACAGGTTTCCATTGTTCTTTATTAAAATGTGAGAGAGAATTGTATAAAAATGAAAGAAAAAAACATCCCCTATGGCAAAATGTAATATATGGTAAACAACACTGAACTTTTAGCGCATGAGTTTCCATTTCATCTTGTGGCATTTTAATTTTTTAATTTTTTTTTTTTTTTTTTTTTTTTTTTTTTTTTTTTTTTTTTTTTTTGTCTTATTTTATTTTGAAACACAAGTTTAATTTTAGAGAAGTTGAGAAGCCTGTTACCCCAGTGGGAAGGCACCTCTCTGGCAAGTGTCTTGGGAGAAACTTCTGGAAGTAAGGGTATAGCACCTACTTTAAGATACAGGTATTATTAAGAGGAGAAAACCTGAGGGTGAGCTGAGCATCTGAACTGCTGTTTTTGTAATCCAAATTTGTGGAGGCCAGCCTTCATCAAGAATTGTTGAAAGCATGCCCTCAGCTGTGTTTTCTAATTTCTTGAAAACAAAATAGGTTCTCTAGAGTTTTGGGCCATGGCAGATGTTTGAAATAGATCTGAAAAAGAGCTACACATGATTGTGTTTGTATCTACAACAATGCCACATGTGATTAAAGCAGGAAACTGTCTTTTAAGATACTGTACGTGGTGATTACAGTTAATCAGAAGTAATATGATTTTTACATGAAGCCAATATATTTGTTTCTCTCATATGTAAGAATGCACTAACAGGTGCATCTTCTTCCATTTTTATATCATAATACATAGTGTTTTCCGAATAGCTGAGTTGAAGCCTGTAACAGTGGACAGATCCTGTTCTGTCACACCTTATCTTACAGTGCCTACCTTATGAGGGTGGTGTTTTTTGTTTTTTTTTTTTTTTTTTGCTCCTTGGTCAATACCACGCCAGGACCTGTGTGTCAGGATCACCCTACCATTTATCGAACTGTTGCTTCCTGCAATTTCCTAATGATCAGGATCCTGTAACTTTACTGGGTAACACATTGCCAGTCATAATTTCTGTTGTTGTTAGAAAGCTTTTCTTGGCTCTGATTTAAGAATCTCTTAAGTGAAACAGGGTATGTTGCAGGCTATTATTTGTTCTCTTTGTAGAAACTTGCCTTCACTAATGCATCCCTCCACTTCTCAGTTACCTCAAACATACCATATGCCTTGACACGAGGTTGAGAAATGACCTTGGCCTGGCCCAGAAGAGGTTACCATTTTCAGTGCAGCCACTATCTGAAGAGCATCTGATCTGCAAAGTAGAATCTATTCTGACAGAGGATATTTCTGGGTATATTTTAGAGTAATCAGTCACCAAAGCACAGCCTGACACATTAAGAGAATCTGGATCCTCTTCCTCTTGACCAAGGAAGGCATGCGCAAAGCCTTCACAGGAAAAACTAACATTTTATTTTGTCTCTCCGAAATAATTTCACACATGAGCAGGAAAGAAAATAACCTAGACGATGTTTCTTGAAGGCATTTGCTGAGACACGCCACCACACTGAATGTGGAACACCACTAGCAAGTAACACAGCACGGTAACTGCCGGTCAAGGAGTTGTTCTTTCATCTACAGACATCAGTGCATGAATGATAAAATTAGGGAAAAAGAGGCTGTGTGCTTTACATTAGCTCTCCATGCACGTCACACAGAATCACAGAATGGCCAGGGTTGGAAGGGACCTCAAGGATCACGAATCTCCAACCCCCCTGCCACATGCAAGGCCACCAACCTCCCCATTTAATACTAGACCAGTCTGCCCAGGGCCCCATCCAATCTGGCTCCAGGGACGGGGCATCCACAACCTCCACATCCCATACCCCTTTGGGCTGGCTCAAATGTGACCAGGTTTGGTGGTGTGGCAAGGGGGATGTCAATTTTGCAGAGGAAAAGTAAGCACGGCAAGAGCGGGAGCCCAGGGAAGGATGGATACAGGGAATGTTTCCAAGTCTTCTCAGTCTGGAAGAGTGGCAGATCTCAGTCCGGCCACCTGCCCAGCAAGCACCCGATTAGGATAACTACAACGTCGCTATATAGCACCGACTCTTCCCAGGAGCACCAGCTGGCATCCCAACAGGCAGAGCCGTCTAGGAAAAGAAACCACGGCCGGGGTGGTGCCGCTTGGCTCAGCCCGGCTGCTGGCCGGCTCCGCGCCCCGCCGGTTCCCCCTGCCTGCGCGGCGCCTGGCAGCCGCCCGGCCGCTTTCCCCGTGCCCCGACAGCGGAGCAATGCGACCCGCGCCCGCGTTGGATGCCGACGGCCCTGCGCTCTCCCCTCGGGCGCGGCCCCGCCCCGGCCCCGCGCCTCCAAACCCTCCCGCGTCGCGGCCTCTCCGCTTCCCCCTTCCGCTCGGGCCCCGGCGCCCGCTAAAGGCACGGCGTAGGGGTGAGGCGGCCGCCAGGTCCCGGCTACGCGAGGGGCGCAGGCCCGAGGCGGTGACGGGCTCCACTTGCCCTCCCCCCCCCCCATCCGCCGGGCCTGGCCCGCCTCTCCTGAAGCAGCCGAACGGGGCCGCCCGCGCGCGGCACATTGCTCGCTCTGCGCCCTCCGGCGCTGGCAATGAAGGCGGGGGGGGAGCGCGGCAGCGGCCGCCTGAGGGTCGGCGGGGTGCGGGACAGGAGGGGAGCGCGGCCTTGTATGTAGGAGCGTCTGCGGGCGGTTCCTGTATGTGCACCAGGATGGCCGAGTGGTTAAGGCGTTGGACTTAAGATCCAATGGACGTATGTCCGCGTGGGTTCGAACCCCACTCCTGGTATATAACGATTTTTTTTCGGGAGCGCTGCGAATTTGCCAGGGAGGGCGCGGGCCGAGGCGGAAGCGTGTCCCGGCAGCGGGCTGCGAGTAGCGTGGCTGTGCCGGGCACCGGGCGCCGGCCGGGGCCTGCGCGAGCGGTGCTGAGGCCGGCCAGGCTGAACGCTCTGCTGCGGCCGGTTTTTCGTTTTGTTTTGTTTTGCTTAAAACTCCGTAACCAGCTTAAAGTTGGTCTCATGGCTTATTTTTGTAGAGCCCCCCCGCTGGCTGTAATTGCAGCTGAAAAAATGCTTCTGAGCTTTCAGTCCCAATGTATCACACAGTACAGGGGCTGGCACATTGGTTTTTTTTTCGGTTTTTTTTTTTTTTTTTTTTTTTTTTGACTATTCACCTATTTAACTGTTTCCGCAATTCTAAATGCCAAACATCGCCTTCTAGAACTGTTCATTGAAAAGCAGTAATGTTGGGTTGTTTTATTCAGTAAACCTTCATTCCTATTACGCATTCAGGAACAAATTAGTAAAAATGGGCCTGTGTTTGAATGCACTTTTTACTTTTAACGTTGTGATGGAAAATGGCTGCCCTTGAAAACCCACATGTTTGCATACAAATGGGGTAATTCTGTCTGTGTGCTTACCTACCGGCCTGCTTGTGCAAACTGCAAATCCTCAGGTAAACGTTGCTGATGGAGCACCGGCTGTGATGAAAAGTCCCGACTGTGTCAGCTACAGGATGGGTTAGTGACCACTATTCAACATTTAAAGAAAGGGAAATGAAAAGTAAAAGTAATTGCAGGTTTTTTTACAAGATAAAAAGACAAACAAACAAACAACAAAACAACACAACAGTCTTCATGTTAAAGAGATATGGAAGACCAAGAGTTCCAGACTGCAAATTCCGCTACAGGCCCAGTCCTTCCTGTAAGAGATTTCTTTTGCAGGGAGCTTTACTTGGTCTTGTGGTGAAACTGTGTTCCCTGCTTTCTGCCATGACTTGCTGGAGCATATACAAATCTGGGGTTCTTTACCCTTTCCTACTCTCATGAAATAACCATGAAATCTACTGTCCCAATCCCATCCTTCACATTTCCATGTAGAAAAGGATAATCTGCTGCTTTATTGGCCTCTATTTTAAGTGAAGTGACAGAATGGTGCAATGTGAATATAGCTTTCAGCTCTGGAGCTGACTGATTCTCATTTAAGGTTTTTATTTTATCAAGCAACTAGTTTTTTTTCTTTATTCTTCATTGGTTGCCTTGTTAAAATTTCATGAATTATTGGTTGCTGCCTTTGTAATTTGACAGTCTTATGTGCTCTGGCCTTTAGTTAAAATGGTATTGCTTTCCATTGGATTCCGTTCTGTGAATAAGTTGCCTTTCTAGAAAGATCATAATCTATAGGACCCTTGCATCATTTTATGAAGAATTTAATGAGAATGTATAGTAGCTAATGCTAAAAACTGGAATAAGAAAAGAGCAGCTTATGAAGACAGTTGAGTGCTACTCTACAGAATTAGGTATTTGGCCACTGCATATTTGCCGTCAGATGAGGAATCAGTAGATTAAAACAGATCTTCCACAAGCAGTCACTCATTTTAATGTTCCTCATTTCATGGTATGCATCTTGAGAGCCTCCATCTTGATTTGCAGAAATGCAGAACTTTCATGAGCACAGGTGAAGCCAATGGTCAGCTGTATTTTAAGCATTCTCTGAAAAAATGCATATTATGTGTCTCTGAGTGAGCAGTCAAGTTACTGAAGTTATTTGACACTGATCTTCCCATACCTCATTTTTCCAATGTAATGTAGAGATAGCAGAGATTAACTGTCTACAAAGTGGTTTGCTCTGAAGTATATTCATTTTTTTTTTTTTTGTGAAGAGAGTTCAGACACTTCAGTAATCCAGTTATGTTAGAAAAGCCCATGAATGGAACATCAGTTAATTCAGAAAATAATATGAAATAAATAGGACTAGGAGCCACACTTTGGGCTATAAAAGTCTTGTGAAGTATGGAAGAACTGGTTAACCAGCAAGCCCAATGTGATAAGTGCTGAACAAAGTGGGTTTTTTTATAGGGAAACAGCAAGGCATAATTTAAGTAAAAATTATTTCTCATTTCATAATCAGGAGACCAAATCATTAAGAAGGCAACCTGCTGGAGAAGCAGTCTTTGAGATTGTTTCAGTATAGCTTGTTCCATTTTAAAAATGTTGAGTGGCCATCACTTTCTTCAGTTACATTTCAGAGTGTATCTTTTGTTACTTTAGTTATACCGTTTTCCATAATTTCAGGTGATCAGTACCTCAAGTTGAAGAAGAGGATATAAAAAAACTATGAAGTTCTTGATCTCCTGTATAATGCTGTATAAAGCATACTAACATGCCTTTTTCTGGGATTTTTAATTGCATTAAAATAATCCGAATGAATTGATTATTTTTCTCTCAAGGATGGAGGAGCTTTTGTCTGAAGAGCACAGAAAATTTACATAACGGTAGTGGTGGTGATCTTACATTTGCAATTAGAAAAATGCCTTAATCTCCCTATTGAACTTAGGAAGGGAATGCACTCACCAGGTTTCTTCATTTTCCTCAGTTGTTTTTCCTTCGCTGTCTGTGCCTAACCATGACTGCTTTTCTGGGTTGGAAGTGCTTCATGCTCTCTCCTTCTGACCTCCTCTGCCTCACCTTTTTTTTTTCTGAGTATTGGCTAAAGCTGTTCATGCTGTTCTTGGCTGGAGAATACTCCCTGAATATGTGATTTGGTGAGTTTCTAACGCCCATCTCTTGCTTTCCCATTATTCATTGTAAACTTGCATTGGTGTGGTGCCGCTGGTGGGAAGTGTAGTTTGCATTAGTGAACTCTGTTTTCTGGCTAAATCCATATTTAATGATTGTCATGCATATGTTCCACGTGTCCAGTTTTGTATCTGTTGCTATTTTCTGTCACGCCCCCACTGTTAGCTTTTTATGAGCGCATCGAGGAGCAGATCAGCTGGTCTAGCAGCTAGCTGCTGCTGAACGAGGCAGAGATGCTGTCTCTCCCCTGCCCTGTCTGTACTGTACCTTCTCACCGTTTCCCTCAGTCTTCTGTTGTCAGTTTCCCGTTGCTTGGATCTAAAATTAACTGCTGAGATTGCCTGCGATTCCTCATTTCTTCACAGGAAAGTTCTTAAAATGAGATAATTTCTTGTGTTTTGGGCTCCTAAGCATAGGCAGTAGATATCAGTTAGCAGGTTTTCTTCCCTGCAGGATGGCAGGGGCTGGAGGGCCACCCTGGAGCTCCTCTAGTCCAGCTCCCAGCTCAGAGCAGGGTGGGTTCATGTAGGTTGGCCAGAGTCATGCCCAGTTGTTTTGAATATCTCCAGGAATTGAGACTTTCTGGGGAACCTGTGCTAGTGTTTGACCACCCTCATGTTTAAAAACAAATGAGTTTTCTTATATGTTATAAAGAATACAACATTTTCTTGTGTTTAAAGCATTTTCTTATACTGAAGCTTATCTCAAACTTACAGATCTTTGATCTGCTTGCTTGTAAACTTCACATGATTGTGTATTTTCTCAGTGCTTAGATTTGTGTTCCTAAACACCCCAAGGTAAAATGAAGGAGCTACTCATGGCACCATAGATGTTAGGACATACTCTGGATATATGGTTTACTGCTGTGTGCATTTTACTGAGACCTCTATTGAATAAAAAAAAACACAATACAAAACCCTGCAAAGATCTAAGCAGCTTAGCTTTAGGTATTGAAAGCCATTCTTCACATAATTTTGTTTGCATCAAGACAAGTGCATTATTTTGTTGGCAGATATGTACAGTTTGCTTCCTTTAAGGGGTGAGTACTCAAGTCTGGCTTTAGCCTATTGAAATCCAGATGCCTGTTAGAACATTACTCATCAGGCCTTTCTGGTGTCAGAATTCAGCTCTGTCATCTGCATAGTTAAGTTACTGTAATTTAGTCTGAGTTCTTTAAAGTGGTGTCACAGCTGTAGTATTAACAAGCTATGTCTGTCCACTGAGTTGAGGGAAGGTGACACTGCTGGTAGCTCTCACCTTCATCCCGTGCTATTTTCTTTGTTCCTATATTTGGAACACAAATAATTGTTGTATTTAGTACTGACTTCTTTTGTCATAGTATTTTTATTTTTTTGTTATGGTTTTGTAGATTGCGTTGCTATGAGAGTAGCTGATTTATTGATGAAATGTACATTTAATTTTTATTCAGCTAATTTAATAGCAATGATTTTCACAATGTATATTTTGATAGCACTGTAACAGTGCAAGATATATCTATGCCAGTTAACAAATCCTATGGTGTTCTGTAACTGAAAAAACATGTCTAACCTGTTGTACTGCATTCATGCTGATGACCTGCCCCAGAAGACACTTGACACATCAGTAAAGAAGAGATACTGAAAGCAAGTGGATTCAGGGTTATTTATTTATTTTTTATTATATCTATTTATTTGTCTATTTATATATATATATATATATAATTATGTCCAGCCCTTCCAAACAAAATATTTTTCTACAAAGGATGATTGGATAGGATAAGAATGATATGGTATGAATGCATGAGCCAGATTCCTGTGAGAGGAGAAAGTAGTTAATGCCTCCCAGTCTATGAAACATAGAAACATCATGCATGTGATAAAGTCAGTTTTCTGTAGAAAAGAATTAGGGAGAGAACTCATCCATTAGCACTTGTAGTGGAGTGGAATGGAGCATCTCAGAATTGTAGTCAGTTTCTTTTAGAGCTTTTTATTGTGGTCAGAAAATCTTTTCCTATGCCTGCTTCTATTACTTTTCTTGGTAGGTTGTCTCCAAGAGGGATTTCAGTAGAGTTTCAGAGCACACCTATTTTAGGTTGATAACTGCAGAGAATGCTTTAACTGATATTAACGTGCATGGTGGTGGTACTCACACCCCCGAAAAGCAGCCTCTAAAGGTCCTCTTGAGCCTGTTTGAGAATGCCTCTTGGACATCTGACAGTGCTTAGCAGACTTGTCTTCACAACCAAGAATGAATCTTAATGTTAACTATGTCAGAATGCTGTTTTTTTTTTTTAAAAAAAAAAACAAAACAGAATTACTACAGAATTAAGATGCTGTCAGGTTGGGATATGTATACTTAGTAATGTGTTTTACATTGTTCCTTTAATCACTCAATCGTTTGTCATTAATGATGTTGGCATTACTACTTCCCAGGTCGTAAGTGTGTTCTGGTATAATTAAAGCATTCAGCTTCCTTTGCAGACAAAACCTCAGAGATAATATCTCTGAAGGGAGACATTGGGAACTAATCGAGGAGTTACTGACTGCTGTTTATCTGTAAACCAGTACTTCTGGTTGTGTACTTCTGAATCAGCATGCCTGACCATTGCAATACATACAGGTATCTGCTCTGGTCCATGTGCATAGGTCATTACTTTGCCTAAAAAAAAAACCTCTGTATTTTTTTCAACAACTTATTTTTGTAACCGTGTGCTCGTGAAAGCAATTTAAAGACTTTTATTTCATTCGTATCAATATCCATGTAAAATATAACTCAGTTAGTTCTTAACCAGATAGCTGACTTCCCACAGGGAGGTACTCATGTGAGGCATTTCTGAGGATATACTTTATTAATTCTGTTGCTGCAGCCAGTGTTTATGGATATAAATTCAAGAACGCTAATGCTGTGACAGTCTATGTAAGCAGATTGTTTATCGCTGAAGTTTTGGACAGGCACAGAAGCCTGCTTATGTAATGAAAGTTGTGGTGTCTGCACAGTGGTTATATTCTTAATATTACTGTGCCTCAACATCACCTCCCTCTATTGATCTTCAAACCAGCACGAAATGAAATTGACAACGTAAGCAGCTCCAGCAAAATTCCATCATGGCCCTTAAAGAGTATGGGGTTTGGCAGAGTTTCTCTGCAAAAGCAGGTTTACAATGTTTTCTCTATCTCACAGGAATTTTTAAGAGGCATTATAGTATTATGAGATGCAAAGAGACATAAATCTACATGGAAAAACAACAAATATGCATAAGCAGTTAGCCTCTGCAGAAAAGAGAGTCATAGGTTGTAAGCTCTTTGGAAAGCCCTTCTCCCATACCATCAGGTCGTTTAAATAATGAATTTTTGGGAATTTCTAGAGTTGCAAAGAATAGACTGGCCTTAACTTTGTGTAAGGCAGAAATGAAATACAACTATTAATCTTGACTGTTTGAAAAATAAAGGCCCAGTTAACATTAACAAGGTTGAGCTGGATGACTTTTGGAAAAAAACACTTGGATTCTTTCCTCTGTGCTTTACACAGAAGCCCTGATGCATTTCAGGTGACTGTTAGCAGGACAGGTCAGGCTCTGAACATGCATTCTGTGCCACTTGTCTTTCTTTCAGTTCTTGATTTATCCTTTCTGATATGTTGTACTGAATTCCAGATTTAGTCTGTGGGGTGCAAACAGTTCCTGATGAATTGCCTTGCAGGCAGCAGTTCTGCCCCTTTCACAGATGCAGCCATTTCTGATACAGAAAGGCCATAAGAGCTGGCCAGGAGCCAGCAGGCTGGGTGACACGACTCCACACTTACATGTCTGTATGGCTCAGTTACTGAACCGTTGCACTGTTTCTCTGTTAGGTGGCAGAAGTGTGTTTCTCTCAGGGTTTTGAGTATGGAAACAAATTCCATGGCATAGCTACCATGTCTGAGGTGAGTTTTCCATGCAGGTTAGTGAGAGAGGTGCAATTAAAACCCTAATGTGTTTTGTATCAGTCCCGTGTTTTTTGTATGATTCTCTTGCCACAGTCAGTAGGACAATTCACTCCTTTGAATGGTGCTTTTGTGCTGATCTACCCTTCTTTTTGCCCAGAGAAGTTTCTGATGGTCCAGCAGTTTTCTGGTCGGCATGAATGTCCCCAGAAAGCTGGAAGGATGGCCAGTCAGGGCCTTGGTCATTAGTAAAAATTACCATCCAGCTTTCAGACCTGCTGGCCAATTTCTGCTTTCTAGTTCCTTCACGATAGAAGGAAGCAGAGTGCGATTTGCAGTGGGAATCTGATACCTGCATAATTGTCTTGATTTAGGGGTCTGTGATCACAATTCAGGGGGTCTGAAGGCTGCCTGTGTAGTAAGAATATTGGCACAAAGTCTGGGAAACGCGTGTGGCTTCTGGCGTATCCTGCATTACACAGAAGCAGGGGGCAGCCCTGGGGCACAGCAAACCAGTCAGACTCCATTAGAAGTGGAACTATTTATGGAAGTTGGCTGTTTTCTCTTGTGACTCAAGGCTGTTGCCTCTTGTTCACTCAGCCTCTGAGCCCTATCACTTTGCAGTTAAATATCTTTCCCAGGTTTTCAAATCAGCTGTTTTCCCAGAGGAATGTCTGTTCCTGGCTTGTAGCCCTCTTTTATCATACTGAAAACCATCTCACTCACTGAGTGTTGGTGGCTTCTGATAGGTGACCAGCAGCTTTAAGGATGGCTGACCACCACCCCGATCAGATTGAAGACACTCTGGTTCAGTTGATTCTGCCTCCTGGTTTCTTCCTCCCTTGCCACAATCCACAGAGGTTTGCCTTCTATACACGCTGAGGCACGTGGTAGTAGGGTTCATGGAAACAAGTGCATGTGCAGCAGGTGTTTTGTTAAGGCTTGTGATGCCTACCTGTATCCAGTTCTCATGTGCCTAATGGGCAGGGATGGTGCCTCAGCACATGTGACAAAGCTGTCAAGATTTTTGTGTATTTAATCTGTAACTTAGTCAAATGCTGTACTTAAAGGGAAATCTTTTCAGGACTCCTGACTAAATAATATCCATAGGTGGCATCTTAAATACAGATACACAGCACTTTGTTTAACTTCATTGTTAATGTATGATATAGCTACTAAAAGAAACACCTTTCTTGCGTGTTTTTCTTTATAAAAAACTTGATTCCATATGACTTACTCCTCAAACCTGGCCTCACATTTGAATAACTTTTTGAGTCATTCAGAGTTGCAATACACATGCATTTGTTACTGCAAGTGAGCCATACTTAATGATGTTCTGCAGAATGCTGAAGTTCTGTTATTCTCACTTCAGGTCAGAGAGATCAAAGGTCTGGTGTTTTAAGTGATTTGGCACTTTTAGATAAAACATGGTGCATTCCATGCACATCCAGTCTCTAAAGATAAGAAGGGAGGAATGGGTAAAAGCCTGATAGCTCCTTGGAAAGGATAGTCAGAATGTAATTTTCAAAAGTACTGTGCATTGTAGTTGTTTTCATCAGTTTACCTTTATTTTTGTTTTCTACTTATTATGAAGCCTTTTTCACTCTTTTTCTTTTTTTTTAAATTGATTATGTGAGCATTTGATGCCTGCTTTGTGAAGATTTTGTCATTAAAACAATTGCTTCTCAGCATTTCAGTTGTTCAGGCAGAGTCCTATAAGTGATTATAGCTTTTGGGACTTCCAGTTGATGTTATTTTAACATATGGTAACAGTATTTGATAGTTTCCTCTGGGAATCCCACCCACTGTGTTAGCTGCAAACAGCCATATGAAGAATGCTGTTCTCATGTTTTTAAACACTTGTAATGCTGTCCCACCCAGTGTAACCTCAGTTTGAGAATGACTTCTAATCCATGAAGTAGTGGAGCTGTATGTTACTGTCTCTCAGATTTAAAGGCATTTCCTCCAATTAAGTTAGTACAGAGCTTCCTTAATTTTACTCTTAATAAAAATACAATCATGTAGTTATATTAAAAAAAAAAAGACAAGTGTTTTATCTGTTTCATTAAAGAAATGCACCACTGAGTTGCCTTGAAAGGGGGATATAGAATTCTCTTAGTTCAATCGAATAAAATACAGAGTATGACAGGATACATTTTCCTAAGTGAAATAGAAAATTGGCTTACGTTAGGTAAAACATTAATGGCAGTTTCATTAAAATGAGATCTTAATGCTGCAGTTCTATCTACACTGTAATTTAAGACTAGAAATCTTTCTAGAAATTCAGCCCATCCTGCTATAAGGCAAGACTATTTTAAAACAGAAGCAATTTCATCATGGCATGTGCAGGGCTTGCAAAATTCAGAAGTGTCCCAGGTTATCCCACCATGATAATGTAAGAATTTTTTTATTCGATGAGAATCTTCGGATGATTTCTTCCGTAATGCTTTTCCCTTTCATTTCCATACTGCTACTGCTAGCATTTTGTACCAGATGCTGTTCTGTCATAGAAGCGACTGCTTCTTGATTTTGTGGTGGTTTGTTTTTTTTTTTTTTGTGCCTGAAAAGTTTTATAATACACTTTTCTGAGTGTATTAGTTGGTCCAATAAAATCTACTTCCAGTCTCTTCAAATGTCATTATACTTTTCAGGTTGGATATGAGGAAAAATTTCTTCTCAGAAAGAGTAGTGAGACATTGCAACAGGCTGCCCAGGGAGGTGGTGGAGTCGCCATCCCTGGAGGTGTTCAAGAAATGCATAGATGTGGCACTGAAAGACGTGGCTGTGGTGGTGATGGGCTGATGGTTGGACTAGATGATCTTGGAGGTCTTTGCCATGATTCTATGATCCTTTGATCCATTTTCCATGGTGCAGTTTAATGGTTGAGTGGGTTTAAATGCAGGCCAGAAGGATAATGCTTTTTCCATCTCTGCCCTTGGCATCACTCTCCCACTGCTGCTCTCAGTGCTGATTCAGTTTGCTTTGGAGTCAGCTGAACAGCTGTGCTGGAGAAGCAGATCCAGTGGAAACATGCAGGTGAGAAGAGAGGGAGCATCTATGTGGCTGGCAGCTGCCGTCTGGCTCAGCCGTGTCACGGAGCTGCTTGTCTGGACACCTGCCTGGCCTTGCAAGGTGCCAGTTCTTTGTCTCTACAGATCCAAAACAGTCAAGTTGTTGAGGAACAATATGGATTACAAAGGTGAATATAAAGCTTCCACAGTCAGGGGAGTCAAGGCAGCGAAGTTTCTAGGGAAGATTAAATAATTCAGAAATGCACCAGAAAGCTCTCTTGAGAATGCCTTGCAAACATATGTTTTCTGAAAAAAAAAAATTACTCCCCTGAAGCTCCCTTGCAATCTGTAGACCTCCCCAGAATAAACCTAAGAGCTTTCCTGTAAATAAGGGAGAAGGCTCTGAAGGCCATCAAGGCCTCTGTGAAAAGCTTCTTTGTGCCAGTGTGAGAGGGATGGAGCTGTAGGTGCCAGCAGGAACACCACTGCCAGCTGGTTTGGCTTTCCTGTACTCTGCAGCTGAGGGAGACCAGCTACGTTACTGGGGTGTCTGACACATACAGAGCCTGAGGTAGTTTTTGGGGCTTTCTCCCAGATTGCTTTTTCTGCCTGTCCTGGTTCAGGAGGGTTTCCAGGTGAAACACTTGATGGAAAATTCCTGCTAAGGAAGAAAAAGTAGGGACTTCACTCTCATAACAGCCTTAATGATGGGTTGGGGTCAAACCTGATAAAGCCAAGGCTTGGAGTGGTGCCATCCCACTGAGCCTATGCTGTCTGCGGGACACACGGGTGCTTCTACTGCTGTCAGGCTGCAGAGTGTTGATGCAGGGATCCTCACTGGTTGTTCTTTTCTTGCTGCACCAAGTGATGATCAGAAGAAAATCTGAACTCAGCACCAAAGCCAAGCTGATCATGGAACTTCAGGAGGGGAGGCTCTGTGAGGGAAATGAGGAGAGCGGCTGAATCACTTCACCACCCACTGAAATGCTCTGCAGATAAAGTGTTGTTTAATCATAAAGCTCATGCTGAAATGATGTAATCATGAATGTATATAGGGGGGAGCACCCAAAAATTATTACCTTAATTATTAGTGATAGCTTTGGCTGAATTTGAAAGTATATCCTAAAGGCGAAAAGCAATCCTTGGATTTACAGGATTTCTACATCAGCTCCAGGACTGTAGGCTTCCTCAGTCATTGTTTTCCTTCATTTTTCATCTTCTAATTTGGTAACGATCCTTTCCCGTTGCTAGTGCTCCTGTGCTCTGTTTATGGGTTGCTGTTCCTAAAAAAAAAAACCCAGGCTTAGATTTTCATGGGAAAAAGATGTGGAGTAGAGAAACAGAAGAAAGCCTTTTGGATGATTTGTGGCATTTAATAACATTACAAACAAGGCCAACAGCTATTTTAAAAAGAACTATTCAATTGGTTTATTTGTATCAAAAATAGTGGAGGCCAAAAAAGCTCTTACCCGCATTGTTGTGAGGCTCAGGACATTCTGCCCGTGGTATTTATCCCCCTGCTGCATGCTTTATCTTCTGCTGGCCTCGATGGAGGATTTTATAACATTCTGCTTATTTCACTCTGTTGCTCTGAGATGTCAGCACACTTAGGCACGTGCAATATTTTATAAATAAATCATTAGTTTTCACAAATCATTTGTTCTTTGAAGTGGGCAGAATATTTTAGTGGCGTATGAATTCAGAGTCGTGAACTTTAAAAGTTGGGTTTGTAGTTTTGACCTGCTGTTGATTTGTGTCCATGCAGGTACAAAGAGTACACATAGGAGGAGCCTGGCTGACCAGCAGCAGTAACAGAGACCCAGAAGATATCAGGAGGTGAGGAGCTGCTGATGAATCTAGTTGTCTGGCTGTATCTGCTGGCCTCTGAAGGCCATTTCTGCTCCTGTGGGGCTTGGCAGACAGTGCTGGAGGCAGTCTCGTTTAAAGAACCTCTGCACCAGTAGTTGTGCGCATGGCAGGCTCTGGCCACCTTGTAGCATCCATCTGGGGGCCTACTGTGGCATTCCTAACTGGGGAATTTTAGTAGCTCTCTCTGTGTTCCATTAACACTTAATTGAGGCTTCGCTGGTTGTTTTTGGCAAAGAAGACCCTTTCGGGCTCAGCACTGCATGGAAAAGGCATCCAGGCCTTTGCCTCTCTTTTTAAGAGCAGGACGAACAGGAGCAGTCACACACCTCATTCCACACTCAAAATAGCATGGCTCTTTCTATGGAAAAGTACATTCCCAGTTCCTGAGGGAAGAAACACTGCTGAATAGCACTGTGTGGACTTCAGTACCGTGTACACTACAGCGAGGGTGAGCTTCAAGGGACAGTAACAACGAGGTGGGGCTGAACTCATAGGGCTCCCTGCTGAGAACCGGGCTGTTGCAATTGGTAACCCCAGTGAAATTCTCCCGCAGACATTTGTGACCAGAGCACACTGTAGACTCCCTTGAACCATTATTTTTTTTTCCATCTGCACCTCCCTCTGCACCCTTCACACCCCTTGTCAGGACCATTTCTATTCTGTGCTGGCAAAGCGGTGCCAGCTGATGATTGCTACCTCAGGGCAAGGGCAGAGGATTTTATATTTCATAACAAATGTTTCACAAGATTTGATAAAGTTGTTTTGTTCCTGAACTCTCTTTACTAATTGTACAGTTTTCTTTTTTTTTTCTCACGTTCACAGCCTCATATTTCAGACTAGATTTAAACTCCTTCAGTGCATTTGTGTTTTAAACATGCATTTGTTCCAGCAGTAGCTGAATTTGCTAGATGATATGGGCAGAGTTTTGCAACACCTCTGCCTCAGCCCAGACACACTCTTTCTGGGTAAGGCACTTTGCTGCTCCATGTTTACATTTTGTCTCTCACATCGGCAGCTCGTCCTGGCAGAATCCTTTGGTACTACTGTGCTATAAATAATCTGGCTCTGATGTACCTGGTAAGTGTTTTTAAGATTAGTCTGTAAGTGCTTCAAGTGTAAGTGCTTGGGTATTATGTTACAATTATGTTATAATGGCACGGTATAGTGGACACTGTAAGAAAAATCTTGGTCTAACATGCTTGGAAAATTCTTTAAATGTACCAGTAAGATTTTATTTTCTGAGATACAAAGTTTGAGTTCTTCCCTTCAAAGTAGCATTGTTCCCTTCTCAAGCTCTTGGCCACTGCATGCCACCTCCAGTTAGATACAGCACTGATGCATTAAGGTTTTTTTGTTGTTCCCTCATTTTCTTTTGACAGTAATTCCAAAAAAGGGTTTTTTTTTTCAGAGTAGGAAAATTGTTTAAATCATCTTCTCATTCAGTTTCGTGATCTCTTTCTTCGTTTCAGTGATTAGGGACTTGGCAGGGTTGGGCTTCTTTTTTGATTTCAAAGATAGCTTTGGTTTGGAACATCCCGAAATAAACGATGTCCAGAAGTTTCTTCTTTGTCTGCTGTGATTTCAAAGCAATTTTCACGGCTCCGTTCAGGACTGCCTAATAGAAGAAAATGGAACAATAATTACTGCCTACAGAGATTTTAACACAGCAGTTATTTAACTAGGAACTGACACAAACATCTCTTAGAAGCACTTCTGCGCCCTGAAGAACTGCAGATTTGGAGCCAAACTCTTCTGCTGGAACTGAGCGCACAGCTCCTGCTGCACTCATGCGTGCAGAGCATGGGAAGAGCCAGTGTTGTTTTCGCAGGCTGCTACTCAGAGCATCATCATTGCCCCAGGTGTGCCCCAGGTGGCATTGCTTCTGCAGGCCATGCTATGTGCTCCTTCCATGCCACTCGTAACAGCGTAAATCATCGTGTTTGTCCCACTGCAAAACCCTCAGCGCTCACTAGGTTCAAACCTGTCTTAAACTACTGACTGGAGTAGCTGTAACTACATCTGGTGGTCACTGACTTTACTCAGGCCAGCTTTTCTTGAAGCAAGCATGAAAGTGTGAAGCGGTGCAAAGCAAGGTGACTGAGTATTTGAAACTGATACTGACTGTATTTGAAAATACGATACCTATGGTAGTCGTGTGAACCCAGACTGAACCACTAAAGTGGGGATTTCTGAAGGGCTGCATTGGTAGGCGTGGCACATCCTGGTCAGAATTCTCCTTGCTGGAGGCCAAATCTGTGAACATCTGTTCAGGGCTGTGAGAGCAGCTACGCAGCTTCTGGACCGCAGCTGCAGAGATCAATGCCAAGGAATTTCTAGGCTGGCTCTTGTCCACTTTGGTAACCACCCGTGTCCTTGCATGATTCAGGAGGGTAAAAGCCACTGTCTACCCAGTGCAGTCTGTGCAAGGGTTGGATCTGATAGGAAGTGCTTGGTAGCATGCCATCCACAGCACTAGCTTCTTGCTGCTGCTTTTGGTGGGAAGGGCTGTGCCATCGTCCTGATATGGAAGTTAATGAACCATGTTCTGTAGCAGAAAGAACTTTTATTAACACTTGAGCGATCTCATATGTAAGATCTTAAATTATTCTTCTGGTCGGGGAACTTCTTAAGGGGGCAAGTACAAAACATCTGCTATGATCATTTAACAGGATACAGTGAAGAAATAGTAACACATACTTGCCTGGTCTAATGTAAGACAAAAGTAAAAAAATAATGGTCATTTATGGAAAAGTATATTTGTTTCACTTGCTTTTTTTGTGGTTGTTTAAATTGGTTTGTATGTATTGTATATTGAGAAGATTCACAGAATAGTAGAGTTACTTTTCATGTTTTGTAAGAATAAATTTCATCTTCTTCTACTGCCTGCCTTTGAAATAAAAAGGTGTACAAACACCCCATCTGCATTTCCACCAATTTTTGCAGAGTGCTGAGTGCTTTCCTTTTGAAAATGTTTCCAAACTGCCTCTCTGACTAATGTATGATTTAATTGAAAAACTGATGCTGCTACAATGGAAAATGTTATTTGTGAACCAAGAGTGAGCCAAGTTGCTACAGGAATGAGGCAAGTTCCCTAAGTTTATATGTTGTATTAACACAAGAACCCTGCTTCCTATTCTAACCACTAACCGATAAATGCTGCCATTGTCAAAGCTGCATGTATTCATTTAGCTACTAAACAAACCTGTGCTGATTCATAGCACTGCTGGTTAAAGGAGGGTGAAGCATCACAAAAACAAACATCAAACAAACAAAAAAACAAAAAAACAACAATAACAAAACCTACCCAAAACAGAAAACAGTTTGTACCAGGAGTGACTTTGACTCACAGCTTTCACCTGCCCTTGCAGGCTGTGGCAGCACAATGTTGACCAAAGGTTTCTATCTTTTTGATGATGGTGGTCTTCTGCTCCAGCTTAGAGTTATGTTGGGAGGTTAAATTGATTACTGTAATTGTTCATTAATGCACTCTTGTTTAATGTACTTCTAGGGTTATATTCTTCAGAATGATGATAAATTATGGTAGCTGCAATTAATGTCACTGCAGTTAAAAGGATGTCAGCATTTCTATTAATACAGGGTAATTTTGGGGGGTTTTATAACGAAGCCATTAAAAATGGCTGAAACTTAAGATACAAAGTTCCAGTGTACTTTATGCACACAATATTGCCTTGATTCTGATCTAATGAATAGATGAGGGAGGTGATCCTCCCCCTCTACTTTGCCCTGGTAAGGCCTCATCTGGAGTACTGTGTCCAGTTCTGGGTTCCTCAGTACAAGAAAAACAGGGATCTCTTGGAAAGAGTCCAGTAGAGGGCCACAAAGATAGGGAAAGACCTGGAGCATCTCCCCTGTGAAGAAAGGCTGAGTGAACTGGGTCTGTTCAGCCTTGAGAAAAGAAGACTGCAGCATAGGAAGTTCCGCACCAATGTGCGCAAGAACTTCTTTACAGTGAGGGTGACGGAGCACTGGAACAGGCTGCCCAGGGAGGTGGTGGAGTCTCCTTCTCTGAGGATATTGAAGACCCACCTGGACACCTACTTGTGTGACCTGGTGTACGGAATCTGCTTTGGCAGGGGGGGTTGGACTCGATGATCTCTGGAGGTCCCTTCCAACCCCTACAATTCTGTGATTCTGTGATGTATCAAATCTAATGAGATGATAAAAACAGATTTGAGAGAACCTCTGAAGATTTCACATCCCGACTTGTGGATATGGAAATATAGTCATGTGAACAGTGCGGGGATGACCAGAGGGCAATGTGATGGTGAAGGTGATGGGCACTTTGCTTGAAGGGTGCTCTACCCCCGACCTGGTCTGTTTTTTGGGCTGTGGGTCCACCCCCTTGCTTTCTGTACCAGCAGCTTTCTGACACACACCTCCTGATGCGTGGTTTGCTGTCTGTG
This sequence comes from Lagopus leucura, assembly GCF_019238085.1. Lineage (NCBI taxonomy): Eukaryota > Metazoa > Chordata > Aves > Galliformes > Phasianidae > Lagopus > Lagopus leucura. The sequence continues at coordinate 57,933,828 of NW_024962252.1, read as the reverse complement.
GCAAAACAATTCTGAATTTCATCAGAAAATATGACCGGGTGCTGCTGGATGGGGGCTATAAGCAAGGGGTCATGTCCGCAGCATCTCCTATGCAAATAGAGGAGTCGGGTGCCTTCTTCACTGCAGCTGGGAGTGAGGCAGTGGGGCCAGGCTTGCTGCTGTGGGGCTCAGAAGAGAGGTGGATGCCCAGGGCTGCTCCATGTCCATGTCCCTGGCAGTTCCTGGTAACAGTGGTGAGCAGGAGTAGCGGAAAAAATGATGGAACACAAGTACATTAAATATTAATAAGATGAGTGATGTAGAGGAGTTCTGAGGGAATTTATACACAAAGGCAGCCAAACTTCAAATAAAAACAAGCAACCTAATGTTAAAATCAGGTCCCCAACTGAGCAAGTGAGGGTAGAAAGTACTGTGCCCACCTTTAAAAAAACAAGTGCTAGGACTGATTTTCAATATTTTGGATAATTAATTGAACAATAAAGAGATTCTCAGGCACTTAGATTACAGGAAAAGAAAGGAGAAGGAACACGCAAAGGATGGCTCTCTGGTATACTAACTAACATCTGTGGAAGCTGCTGCCAGAGAAGTCATAGAACCAACCCAAGCTTTTGTAAAAACCTGACAATTTTGCTCACAGAGGAAACATACAGAGAGAATTTCTAATTAATATGTTTTTTTTTCTATAGTTTTTCCTTCAGATGAGAGGAAATGGAAACAGGGAGGGACTTGTTCTGAGCAGCTGGTGTGACAGAGAATCACCAAGGCGCTGTTATGTCGATTGGGATGCAAGTTGTGCAAGAAATGTCTGCAGAGCGACAGCGTGCTGAGCCTGGTACCTGGGAGTGATGGCACACCGGGGTACGTGGGGTGGGACGTAAGGGACAGTCTCCTGACACAGCAATCTGTTTGGTATCTCCTCTCTTCCCGAATATAGAATGGTTTTCTGAAATCATGACGAAACATAGATCAATGAGGACAGGCATTATTACAGCAGTCAATCTCCAGGTAATGAGATACACAGAATTCTTGGTTGTAGCAGTCCTATCAGTTGTGGGTGTTTTCCAAAAATAGAAATGCTGAGAGCAAAGACAAGGAGCTGAGGCAAGGCGCGCTCGGTCTTGCGACTCTCTTGTTTCCATGCATTATGGAATGAGGTGTTATTGACTCTCGGGTCAGAGTTCAAGGGCTCCACATCAGCACATTTCTTCTCAGTTTCTCTTTCTGCATTCCGCTTGTCTTTGCCTTCTTAATGTCTTCTGAGGGCTTCAGGGGCTTTTCCTTTATTTTCCTAATTTATTCTGCATTATGCAGAAAGGTAAACCGTGGCATGCAATACAGATGATATTAATGGTCTGCAGCAACCAGGATGGTTGTAGGTGCACGTGTACAGGGTATTAAAGATTTGGGTGCCTTTTTTTCCACCTCATCTTTTTTCTTTATTTCCTCGATAGACTTTGTGCCTTAAGACCCGAATATAGAAATTACAGCCCTTGCAACTTAGAAGCCGTCAGCCTCAGTAACTAGCTCGGAAAGCTCAGACTTTGATCAGCAGCCGAGTGAGCACTGCTGTGGAAAGAGGTATGTCTGAAGCGCACCAGGAAAATGCGTTCAGCCTCGTTCGATTCCCTTTGCGCAGCTCAAAGGAGAAAGTGACGCTGCTTCTGTCTAAAGCAGAAGAAGGAAACGCTACCAGGTTAAACCGCAACGTCCTTCCAAATAATTTGTAGGTGCTTTCAGAGCGAGCTTATAAAAATCACGACCCTGGGCTTAGACGCAGAGGTTGGCAATGGGACACGGCAGCTCCCTCCCGCAGCCCGTGGATCGCAGGGTGCTGCTGTCTGGCGCAGCCTCGGCGGGACGCCAGCCTCTCGTGCCGCTCCGTGCTCCCGCCGGGACTGCTTTTTTGCTTTTTTTTTCTTCCCTTACGGGAAACGGGAAAATGTGGCTAAGTATCACAGCTCGAGCTAAAATACATCTATCTCATCCTTGTTTCAAAGAGCCCTTGGGTTGGAAGGGACCTTAAAGCTCACCCAAATCCAACCCACCCACCCGGTCAGGCAGCCCAGGGCCCCGTCCGACTCGTCCTCGACGCCCCCAAAGCAGGACGGCGGCAGACCCCAGCGCAAACTGCCGCTCTCCCCGCGCGCCTGCTGAGGCCTGGGGCGGGGCCGGGCGGCGCTCAGGTGCGGCCGGGGAAGCGCCGTGGGCGGGGCCGCGCTGACCACGCCGAGCCGCGCCCGCCCCGCGGGAGCCCCGGCCTCGGGGCCGCGGGGGCCGGAGGAGGAGCCGCGCCCCGCCCCGCCCCGTCCCGGCCGTGTCCCGCGGCGGGCGCCGCCCCGCCCCTCGGTGCGAGCCCTGGGCGCTCTCCCGCAGCCGCCGCGTTGCCCGGCTAACAAAGGGGACCGGGGGAGGAGCCGCGCGGGCCGGAGGAGGGGCGGCGGCTGGCAGGAAAGTTGTGGCTTCGGCGGCGCCGCGGGACGGGAGGAGCCGTGCGGAGGGAAGCGGAGCCGCTCCCGCTGCCGAGTCCGAGCGGTGAGCGGCGTTGGGGCGGGAGGCGCGGGGCGGGGCGGGACGGGGCCGAGTTCGTTCCCAGATCCCCGCCGGAGAAGGGGCCCCGCCGCGGGGAAGTGGGGAGGGAAGCGCCGGGGCGGGCGGGCCTCCAGCCGGCCGCCCCCGGCACCCCCTTCCGGGCCGAGTCACGGCGGGGGTGTGGCGGCCGCGTCACGCCGCCTCTTTGCTCGCCCCCAGGTGCTGAGTTGGGACCCATGGGAGCCTCCGGGCGGAGGGCTTAGCAGTGCTGGCAGCGGAGCCGCAGCGCGGCGGCATGGCCCACGTCGCACCGCCCGAGGAGGGGGCCGCCGCGACTCACGGAGAGTTCGGAGACATCATCAAGTCCCGCTCCGGTAAGCGGCTTTCAGCGGGGTCCTGAGCGCTAAGTGTCCCGCGGCTGTCCCGCCGCTGAATAGCAGGAGTTGTGCGTCTCTTTCTCCCTCTCTTTTTTTTTTTTTTTTTTTAAATCGTTAGTCAAGTCTGTTTGCGATCCACCTCCCGCGTTGTAATTACCTCTGCTTTTGTAAATAACTGTGTGCTTACAGTGCTCTTATGCAACCTGCCGTTGGCAGCTCTTACCCCCGCACGAAGCAGCGATGCCGTGCAGCGTGCCCCGGTGGTGCCCGGGCAGTAAACCGGTGCGTTTCCCTCTCCACGTAAAGCAGCCATCTGAGCCTCCCGGCTCGGGTGCTTCCTCTGGCAGATACGAAGATTAGTGAGGACTGTGGTTTGTTTTGGTACGTGTCAGTCTTTCTGAGGCTCTGGTGGGATCCGGAGAGGTGAGGGACCACCCTCTTATCAGCAGTGGAGACTCAGCAGGTGCAGAAATGTGTCGCTTACACGTTGATGGAGAGCTGTGTGTGTCCGGGGTCTGGTGCCCACAGCTTTAGCCTCAAAGGCTCTTTGCTTTCTAAAGTGCTAGGTGCCGTCTGCGTCAGAGGAAGAGTTTTATTCTATATATGTAACTTTTAAAACACACTTTCTAAAAAAAAATAATGAAGTTCTTTACATTTAAAAACTGTAAGTCTTCCACCGACTGTGACTTGATCTGTCAGATGGAACATAGGTGGATTTGAAACTGGATGCATAGACAGTTCCCAGACGTTTCTGTTATGAGAGCTGTGGTGGATGGAGTCTGTCTCTTAACTTCCGAAAGTGCAGTTTAGGAAACAGTTGCTTGTGGCTTAAAGCTTTGAATGCTGTAGTGCTTGTGTACGTTCTGGGTTTGGGAACAGCATGCAGACAGTTTGCGTGCCTGTGTGTAACGTGTGCTGTTTATCCATGGTACATCCAAGGAAGCATGGCTGTGTTTGAGGTTTTCCTTGGATGCACGGATGGTGCAGTTGACTGCTGTTGTTTGGGTTTGGGAGGCCAATTGTAGCTGTCCCATTAAAATCACTGTAGGTTTTCTTTCTCAATGAGAAAATTATGTACGTTCTTAGACTTGGACTAAAAACTGTGAGCAGAGATTGCTCTTAACTAATTGATCTTTTTACAAAAATGATTCTCTGACTTGGATCTGGGTGTGTGAGCTTGTGAAGCTAGTCACTATACAACATGACTGGGTCTGAACCTTTCCCATCAAGTGAACCCATGGCAGGAATTCCTTAATGAAAGGGCTGAAGTTCACTGCAGTACCCTTGGCAGCAAATTAAAGGCCAGTTGTCAGGACTGGGGAAAATATTGCTGTATCTGCTTCCATTTTTCTTAGGTACGTGGAAAGGAGGGAGTTCTTCCTTTTAAAGTGTCAAAATAAACAGAGTTGTTCATTGCTGGCCTGATTTCTCCAGTGTGGGATGGCCTTCACCATGTCACAGGAGAACAGTAGGAGCGTTACCTTATAACTTGCTGCTATTTGAGGTCTCTGGAGTCTGCCTCTGCTTGAGGACACAGAGCACAGGGTCGGCTAAGGTTTACTGTTTCTGCTTTACTTTCTTTTGTAATAGAAGACGAGTGGTGTTCCGTCCTTGGAGATGTTCAAGAAACATTTAGAGGTGGCAGCAAAGGAGGTGGGTTAGTAGGCATTGTGGTGGTGGGTCAGTGGTTGGGCTAGATGATCTTAGAGGTCTTTGCCAACCTTAACGATTCTACAGTTCTGTAAGCTCATAACCAGTAATGTGGACCATATCTAGCGGTGAATCAAGAAAAGAAGCAAAAATGCATTTAAATTATTTTGTTTTAATTTGGAGGAAAAAGAATCATTTGCAATTGAAGTGTTTTCCAAAGATAGGCCATTAACTGGTAAGAATATTTATAAATGTATTTATATTTAAATATATGTGTAATCTTAAACTTTGGCAACCTATCAGACTCAAAATACCGTTGTATTTTGTAGTCATTGTGCTTCAGTTGTCTTGTGTAGGGGAACTGGGGAGCATCTGCAGACATAAAGATGGTAGGAACACAGTGGTGGCTGACTGAAAACCTGAGTGTGGATCTAATGCTGCTCTTGTGAGAATGCAGTTAAGACTTGTGGAGTTCTGCTGCTGCTGCCCTGGATTGCATGGTGCCCATCTGCACCCATTCTTATGAGAGGAACGGGCTGCGTAACTTCTTTCTTAATGACTTGCCATGGGAAAGCTGCCAGCGGATCACGAGAGGACTAGAAGAGTGTTGCAGCAAATCATGATTTTTCTATAGAGCAATGAAAATAAATTAACAGAGGGTTGGGATTTTGTGTATATTACTTGTGCAATCCTGTATCACAAGATTTCACAGATAGAAGAAGTAATATTGCAGGTTATCTAATTCATCCCCAAACAGAGGATGAAGAAATTGTGCTTCTGAACAGAGATCCTTGTATGTTATTGATTATGTTGAAAATACTTTCTCCTTCAGTGTTCCAGAAGGAAACTTGAGAGAGTGCTATATGCTGTAGCTGTTGCAAATGATAAATGCTTGACTATGGAAAGGAAAAGCATTGGGTTTATCCAGTGGTCTCACTTCTGTAATTTGTGACACTAAGGAAAGAGAGTAGGACTTTTCTCTTGTACAGTTAGCCTTTATTTTCTGCCCTGGATGTGGCTGTTCTTTGACCAGACAGTTTCAGTGCACCATATACAAGCTGGTTTTGATGAGACATCTTCTGCACTTAGAATAGACTGCAGCAGCAACTAAAGCTGTCTCTAAAATAGCTGTGTTGCTGTGATAATCCAAAGGGAGGTTGCCTCATGTTTGCCTCCCTTCCTGGGAGCCAGGGCTGGAGACTCGCTTGGCAGTGTGCTTGCTCCTGGGTGGCTTTGCTGAGTTTGTAGGTTGGATATTCAGCATGTGTGTAGTCTGTGTTATGCCTGTGCCTCTATATGGCTGCTTGCTGAGGAAAAGCAGTTTTTCTGTCCTGCTTCCCTGTGCTATGAAGTAACAAGTACAAAGCCAGTTTGTATCTTCGAACAGTCTCTCATACAAATAGGTGATCTTCCCTCTTTGCTTTATGGGAAGGAGTGCTGGGGGCTTATTGCCTTGCAGTGGTGAAAGCAGTGCTATCATCACTGTGCTTGAAGAACAGATGAATCTTTGCTATGATTAATTATGGAAAAAAAGAACTTGCTTAAAATCTGTCGTGGTAATTTGGAATGGCAATATGTAATTAAACAGTAAGACATGACAGGAAAAACATTTCTAGAAGATTACTGTATACCTCTGGTGCATTTAAAGATAGGAGTTCCTGTCTAAATGGGAAGGAACTTAATTCTCATCTGACTTACATTTTTAATTGCATTTAATACATTTTGGTGAAAGACTGCTTTAAGAAACTGTAACTTATTTTTGTAGTTCTTGAGCAACTCTTCTGAGAAGGACTGCTGTTTGTCCTCGTGAAGTGATGCCTCCAGCTGCCCTGCCTTGGGACCTCCCTGCCCCGGGACAGCTTTGCCTCTGGAGACAGTTTGTTCAGCCCAACCCTATGTGGCCATTTCTCATCTGTCACTTCGGTTTCATCTGTGTGAAATGGCTGCAGGCATGCCCTTCAGATCTGTCTGGTGCATGCAGGATGGGCACAGCTGCTTTTGCATCGTGTGATCTTTCCAGGGGTGTTCATACAGAGCATGTACCGGTGAGGTGACACGGACGAGTGGTAAATTCACAGCTTCTTATTTCTAGCTGCTAAAACGGAGTTGTCAAAAATAAACCTCAAGGTTGCTTTAGGCTGGCTCCTTTCTGTCAGCTATTGCTGCCTTGTCCTGCGTGGACAGATGGGGTACTGCGATGAAGACAGTTCTAGGGTGATGCTATAGCTTTCATGAAATGGCAAATATATATATACCAGACTAGTTTCCTCTTGTCTCTTGATTGGTAGCTAAAGAAATAACATATGCCATACCATGTGCTTGAAGCACGACTTTGCCTGGGAATAGAAAGCAAGGCTCCTCAGGGAAAGAAAAAAAACCCAAACCATAAAAGCAGCCCATTGATCTGTGTGTGCTCTGCCAGGAAATGAAGAAATAACCCTGGGCAGGAGCTGATGCACGAGGCACTCGCTGCCTGTTGCACTTTGAATGCCTCTGGAGGGGTTTGAAGTCGCAGTGGGGAGAAGTGGCTGCTGCTGTGCAAGACCCCCAGTGTCAAGGATGACTCTGGGGGGAGGGGTGGACAGGAAGCAGCAGATCTGGAGACCTGCAGTATTCCTCCACTGCCTCCCCCTCAGTCCTGGAGTCTGACAAAGATGGAAGACTATCAAGAAGTCTAAAGAAAGCAATGTGCATGTGTGTAAAGAAACAGTCCAAGTTCACAACATTGGCCAGTTTAACAAAGATTTAGCCATCTCTCCACAATGGCTTGTCACTTTCTTGCCTCTCCTTGGATGTTTCTCCTGACAGAATCACCTCTGTATGATGACTGTTGTGAGCAGGAAAGAGTAAGGCAGTATTTGTATTCGTGCCTTCAGTATGTGAAGAAATGGGGGGATGGACTGGCATATGTAATTCAGTGTATGCGTGGCAGCATGTGGGGAAGGCATTGAAGTTATACTCCAAGTGAGCCAGTTTTGTTTTGGGAAAGTGCAGCTGCTCTGCTTCTAGGTAGCTGTATGGATTAGTGTGCTCAGAGCCTGCAAAACATACTGTTTTTGTGATGCAGTGACTTTTCTCTGAAGGAAAATTCCCCGTGAGAAGCCCACAGCTGTCCACACCAGTCTTGGGAGCAGAGATGTTTGTTACCCAAAGTTGGGGAGAACTGTATCTAGTTTGGATGACTAAATAACAGCCTGAGGAATGAATAATAGGGTTTAAACGTGGTGAGGTGGGAGGGAGGAGTTCCATTGTCTGACTTCTTGTTGTGTTGATGAAAGATTAAGTTTTAGTGTTCCGTAGTTTGGCAGAAGTCTGCTTTATGTCTTCCTTCCCTCTCTCATGTTTCTGGAACTAAATGAGGAAGTGAGCTGAGCTATAATTTCCAAAAGTGACAGTGTACATTCAGAAGAAAACTGGGACTTTGAAGGTAGTGACAAAAATAACAGGCTAAGTAAATAGAAGAACCCTCTAGCATCTTCAGGTTTGACAGAAGGCAACAATATGGTTTTGTTGCAAGCTGTAGTTTTGGAAGTGAAGCCAAAGTTGACTGCCTTGTAAATAGACACAGCTGCAAAGTTGGTGAAGCATCTGTTTTCAAAAAAAGAAAAGTCAGAAATTGCTGTTTATTTATTAGAATGTGACATTTGGGGCCCTTTTCTTCGAAGAGACTACCAGTACATCTCATGATCTGTTTGGAGTGAGGAAGTGAGAAGAACAAATCATTTTGATCATGGTAACTGAGCTGAGCGTGTTGCGCAGTGGCACAGGAAGGACCCCAAGCAGCACACAAACACTTGCCTTTGCCTTCTGCAGTTGCTCAGGCCTGGTGTGCTGTGATATGCCAGGAGGGGCTGGCTGCAGCAGGGAGCGTGCAGGCAGTTGTGGTTCCTCCTGCCTGGCTCATGGGGAGCCCACAGCAGGTGTAAGGCTGTCTGGGTGTGTTCAGGCTATGTCTTCCCTCTGACCATCAGCCCTGTGTGGGAATCCCAGGGATGCAGTGGGCCCTGTTTATCAGCACTGTTTAGGCTCATCTGTAGATTTCTCTTGAAATTTAAACGTACTACTCCTGTCAAAATGAAGCTTTCTCTGGTGATCTGGCTGCTTTTCAGGAGTGGGTGTTTCCCAGTGATTATGGAGAGAAGTAGTGAAGCACTGCTGTCTTCATCTGTGGGAGCTAGGGTGGCTCCCTGTTTTGGTAGAGGAGTAACTTCTGTCTCAGAAATATTGGATACACATTAGGGAAAGATGTGGCTAAATGTCAGAGATTAGGTAGATGTGTTTTCTTAGTGTTACTTCAGTGATTAACTTCAGGGAGTCAGCAGCCAGAAATTATTGGCAGCAAAGATCCCTTCTGGACTTTGACAGCTTTCCCTCTTGCCTAGTGGAAAACAGAATTAGTGTCCACCATCCAAAAACTGTTTCCTAATCCTCTGTAGAAGAATTCAGCATCTTTATGGACAGTCTCTGGCTCATGCATTTAGCTGTGGAGAAACATGCACTTAAGCCGTAAAACAGCATTATTTGATGGGTCTGTGTAATTCATTTCACAAATAACTTCAGTTAATTCTTTTGTACTCTGCTTTTATTATCTAGCATCAAATGTCGTTTTTGCTCCCTTCCCAATTTAGACCATGGCAGAGGACTGAAGGTGGAATATGCTCCTGACATATAATGTTACAGATTATTGATTGGAGAAAGTGATGTGATGTGTAAGTTCTGAACTGCTTTGCTAGATTTTTTTTTTTTAATTGTTATTGAATTACCACAGTATCCTGGATGAACAAAGAACTCTCTGTGTATTAATTACATACAGAGAAGATTTATTTGAAAATTTATGGGATCAGGCTTGGTATAGGGCAGAGCCTTTTGGTATCTATGTTACTTTAATTGTTACAATATAAAATATGATTACATTAAGAGAATAAGTAAAGTAGTATTTAAATGCCAGTAGACCAAGACCTTTCTCTTTCTAGCCTTTAACTTCTGTTATGACTTAATAATGAACAACAGCTATGATCAGCATAAATAATTTTCAGAGTTCATTGCTCTCACTCTCTTCTGTTTCCACACGTACATCTTGTTCTTGGGTGACGTTTATTGTAGAGCTTCATGGGAATGCATTTTGTTGATGTGATGCCTCTTTCTTGAGAAAAGACTTTGTGGAAGTTCAAAGTCTAGCAGACTTTTTCTGAATATTGTTTTGCTGTCTGGGTGTGTAATCCTTCTGTTTTGGATGCTTTTTCTATGTGTTCAGGAATGTTTCTGTTGGACCTGGCTGTAGTGCCCACTTCAGAGCTTCCTGGTTTATTTTTCTCAGCTCTTTTGAAATACAATTTTAGTATATTTTTAGGTAATTTAATGCACTGATCAGTAGGAACAGTGTTTATTGAATGCAATCTGAGAGTTGTTAAAAGTCACAGTACAGATGTGAAATGTTTGCTTTGACCTTTCTCCCCAAGAAAATGCTTACATGTTTTGTGATCTGTGTAGAGTAGTGTGTCTGGTGTGGCATCTGATAAATGTGATGCCCAGGTAGAGGCAGACAGGGGCACAGTTTGCTCCTGGCATGCTGAGGACAGGAGGAAAATCTCCAGACTGCTACAAGTTCCCTTTGGTTTAGGTCCACAGCACCATCGCATCCTTGGGACTGTGCTTCTTCATTCTGACTGATGCCTCAGAAGAGGCTGCATTTCAGGGAGTTCATCTGTAGCTTTTTCTTTTTTTATACAACTTGAGCTCTACTGTTTGAACACCGAGAAAATTCAAGGCAAAAGGACCCTTTAGGTGGTAACAACCCAAAAAAACCTAAGCAAATGCTGTTCTAGATTCATTGGCCATTTGAAGATTTACTGAAGCTGTGAAGCGTACCATAGGTTCAGGAAGGTCACGTTGCTTTCTTGGTAAGAGAAATCAAATGTTGAATGTAGTATCAATGTGGAAGTGAGTTCTGTACTGGACTGCACAGCCAGCAGTTTCAAAATTGAACATAGGAAAGAGAAAGGAAAAGCTCAAATGGGGTTGCTCCTCTGTCACACGTTATGCCACTTTGGGTTTGTTCCCTCAGTTCCCTCTTTTGTTTTTCTATGCAATTGAAATCTAATCGAAGTTCACTTTTGCCCTACCCTCTGAATATTAACTGAAAGTTCATTGTCAGTTAAAGGGAAAAAAAAAAGTATTAAAGGAATGGAGGTTCTTCACTTTCCATGACTTTACTGGGCTGCTTTACAGACATGTAATGGGTGCTGGGCTCTTATCCTGGTGTTCTGTGCCTTAATAAGCTCCTGCTTCCCTGATCCTTTTTCCCCACATGAAATGTTGAACAGAGATGCAGTTTTCACAACTGTGCTCCAGTTCTAGTGAGACTGCTTCAGGTGCCAGGGTACTTCATTCCACTTTTTCTTCTGCTTATGGATATTGGAAACTGATGGCAACTATCTGCAGCATTTTTCCACGTGGATGCTTTTCTCAGTACTCTCTGATTTGGAGAAAACCAAATCTGTCAAAACATCCAGGGCTGTTGAGGTGTCAGGGAGGAGTAACTACAGAGTCACTTGAGGTGTCACTGCTGTCTTACAGCAGAGCTTCTAAGTGGCAGCTTTTCAGAGCTGGACAAAATGCATTTTATGCCAAAAGGATTAGTACACTGTCTGCATCTTGTTCCATGTTTGTGTGTGTGTGGCAGGGAGAGTGTGAGGTCTTGCCACAAGGCCTCTGGACTGATTTCTCAGAATCTTTTTTTGTAGCTCTTCTGAAATGTTTTCATTTAGTCTGTAATAAAGTAAGTGGTTCTAAAGTGCAGGAAACTTGATGTTAATGAATTCCATGTGAATTGTATGTTTTTGTTTGTGTTTGCTTTAAGAGGGGAAATAACTTCCGTAGTAGGTCATGAAGGCTATTTGTTTTTCCTACTCTTTCAGAGCAAAAAATAAATAAAATCCTGACTGTTCTTGGAGGCCTTTTCCTCTACCTGTGAATTGCTGGAGGTTTCCTGTCTCTCTGTGGTAATAACCTACTCTTCTCACTAGACAGTATTAAAAACTTCAGCATGATAGTACAGTCTATAAACAACGTTTACATGCTGGCAGTACTGTGTGTATTCATCTCCATGAAGAAAATCATAGAATCATAGAATGGCTTGGGTTGGTAGAGACCTCAAAGATCATCAACTCCCAAACCTGCTGCCACAGGCAGGACCACCAGCCCCCACATTTAATACTAGACTGGGTTGCCCAAGGCCCCATCCAATCTGGCCTTGAGCACCTCTCGGGATGGGGCATCCACAACCTCTCTGGGCAGCTGTTCCAGCACCTCACTACTCTCTCTGTAAAGAACTTCCCCCTGACATCCAACCTAAATCTTCCCTCCTTCATCTTAAAACCATTTCCCCTTGTCCTGCTATTATCCACTCTTTCAAAGGGTTGAAAAATAGTCATAACCCACTTTTTTTAATGTTTTAAAAAAATAAAACAAAACTGTAAATCTCCAAATCCTTTTCTTTGAAAGATCACTTAATTTTGAGCGATGCGTTCAGTGCGGTTGAGGTGTGACAGAGCTCTTTGCATGTCTTAAGGTGCCATAATTGAGAAGAAAGAAAGAAGGATTGATCTTTAAACAAAAAGTTTTGCATCCTATAAGTGAGGAGATGGAATGGTTTGCTGCTGTCTCATGAAATGGTTGGTTTTTGGGTGATGATAGCTTCCAGATTGTCTGCAGTCAAAATAAAGTAGGAGTTCTGTTCCCTCTCAGAGAAACTAAACTATGCTAGAAACATGGAGAGAAAAGTGAGGTTCTTTGGTCTGGCCAAGCTGAGTCATATAGCAGGAAGACTTGGAGGCTGTGTGTGCTGTCTTTGTGTTGCATGCTGTAAAACAGCTTCCAGAATAGATGGGCTGAATTGTGAATATGTGTTAGACATAAGCAAACTTTTCCCACCCATTTCCTATGAGCAGTAGTAATGAAGCTGTGACACTGATGCATCTTAGGCTCAATGTTACAACTGCAAAGTACAATAGCACCTTTTTTTCTAAGTGTCTAAGCCTGCCTTTCTGTATGGATCTGTCTGAGCTGGCACAATCTGTATTTTTAAGATGTGTTCTGGAGTAGCTGGAGTTAAGATGTATTGTCCTGAATCTGATGTGATGCAGCCTGTTTTATACAGGACAGGTGTTGTGGCACATAGGAGCCAGGAGCTGGAAGGTTCACGTGAAAGGTGATGACAGCAGAGAATGGCCAGCTGAGCTGATTTCCAGCAAGGGCATTTTGTAGTTGTTTGTGGCCCTGATTTATTACCAGTTGTCTCGTCTCTCTAGATGATTGGTTATGGAATGAATAATATTTAAAAATAGATGTCCTGTCGAGTTCCAAGTACGAGAGAGATGATTTCTGAACATGATATGCAGTTAAAAATAATTACCCCAAACAAACCAAGTATCTCCAAACTTTGCTTTTTGAAAATCATAACTTCCGTTCTTCCCAGCAGTTGCTCTTTTTCTGTGTGCTCTGCTCCCCTTGTATGTATCTTCCTTAGCTCCATATTTTTCCTTTTGGCTGGAGGAGGGCTACTGTGAATGAGGCCATGACTAGTGCATGGTGTATGTGAGGAAGACTAACAGAACTGGAGAAGCATTTTTCCATACTATCCTCAATCTTATGTGAGTGAAAGATGGACACGATAGCACTGGGTTCTGCTGCTCTGATATGTGGCCTTGTGACTGTGCCCCTGCAGCTATGTCAGAGCTGTGACTGGGGACATCTTTGCTCCTGTGTTCTAGGTACCATCTCATCTGCAGTGTGGATAGAAAACAGCTCAGTGAGCCAGTCTAAAAATCTAGTGAATTAGATGCAGGAAGTCATGATACAGCTTTCACGCTTCACTCCGCTGCCTCTCTCTCTCTTCAGCTCCCTTATCCAGAAGGCATCTGCAGGGAGAAGAAAAAGGATTTAGCTGCTATCTTCGTGGGAGATAACTCCGATGAAGACTTGAGTTACTTGCTGAGATGCTGCTGTAAATGTTCATACAAAGAAAGCTTGGTGCAGAATGAGCTGAGGACAGTTATCATGTAGGCCTAGACTAAAAAACCTTTTGGGTATCTAATGAGAAATTATGGACCTGGTGCTTCAAGAGCCATGAGTAGGGAGGAGTCCTTAGCTATCTATGAAGATCCTGACTGTTTTAAAGTGTCATCCTTATAACTTTGATTGAAAAGCTATTGTTTGCTCCTGAACTTTGCTACCAGTTTATTACAGTATTGTTACAGGAATGCTGAGGGAGTTCTGTCTTGCCTGAAGCCTGTGCGGTGTCCCTGTTCATGTCGTCTTAAGGCCCCAGCTGTCAGAGATGATAGCAGACATGCAGGTGTTATTTTTTTCCAAAGTAGTCACAGGTGGGTGGGGGGAGTTTGGGGTGGTGCCCATCTTTCTTGTAATTGCCTCTTAATTAGAGCTCTTGTGTTGACTTGTCACTCTTGAAATGCCAGTCCAAATTTTCAAATGGTTTCCAACCACTGACCGTTGCCCCAAGCATCAGGTGGGAGTGTAGGGTGAGCTGTAGTCTGTTCTTGTGTTGCACTGTGAAAATGGGCCAGAAGAGGCTAGAGAACATTCAGGGTGTTCTTACTAAGTCAAGCACAAAATCCAAACATGTTCTGGGGAGAGGATTTTGTATATATTTTTGCAGTAGAGAGCTGTACTGCTTGATGACTGTGTCCAAGATTTAAAGCCGAAGAGGATTTAAGAAGTTTGCACGTGTGCTGAAGCTTACATTGAGACCTCTGTACTAAAATTCGATGCTGAAAGTTGCTCATCTGACCTGAAGGGTGGACTTGTAGCAACCTATGATATTTTTTCCCAGGAGAAAGGCATTGCGAGGTCATAAATCAAGAAGTAGAGAAAAGGAACATTGGTCTCCCCTCCCCCCACAAAAATAAAACAACCCAAACAAATCCTTGTGTTGCTGGCATTAGCAACCATCTGGCCACTGCAGTGGTTGGTGGCTGCAAAAGAACTCAGCATTACTGTGATATCAGCCCTTGTATGGTGGAATGACTAGCCTACACACAGGAACAGTTCTGATAACATTTTTGAACAGAAACCCAATGTAGGAGGAAAAAAAAATAATGGATGTTGTAGTCGCCCCAGATAAGATAAAAATTCTGAAGCTTATACTAGTGTCACAGTGCAAATAACCGGAAAGTCTAGAAAGGGGAGGACCTTGGGTTTGTACACAGAGGGGCATTATTTCACTACATATCTATAGATCCGTTTGACAAAAAATAGTCCATGACTGACCTGAAGAAACATGGGGAATACGTTTTAGAGAACTGTGGGTTTGGATGATGCTGGCCAGTGAGTGTTGAGCTCTGGTGCTGCATGTTGTGGAGCTTGTTAGGTTGAGGATGGGAGTTGTAGCACTGATCTGGCAGGTGCGCTCCTAGTTAGATCTGTATGATGTGGTCAGTCGCTTGAACAACATGACATGCTACAGTTAGTGCAGTTGAGGTCTGATTTTTGGTGACTTGCTTGGTGAGGTTGCTGTTTGGGGCTTCTGAATTCCCCCAGGAATCGCATGTTAGGGTGCGTTGCATGTCAGTGCAGCTAAGAAGGTCCCAGCCTCACAGAGGAATGTGCGAGTGGAACGTCTGCTCCAGGGCACGCTCCCATTGCAGCAGCTTCTGGTTTTTGCTTCTACTTCAGTGCTTCTCTTGAAACTGTTTTTTTTTTTCTTGTTCGTTTGATGCTATACCCGAAGCGAGGGGTTATTGGGTTAGATTGGGGCCAACTCTAGCATATAATCCTTATTTCTAAGGCAGAATGCATTTTCTTCAGGAGAAAATGTGATCGAAGAGTTGCATATAATACCTAGCAGATCCTGATGTTTCTAGCTTTATAAAAATATAGTTCAGTGGGCTTTTTTTTTATGTGGTTTTTTTTTTTTTCCAGGATGAAGTGTCACATGGGATGTGGTGGTTGGTTTGTCTATGGGCTGGATATAATGCCTTTGGAACTGAGAAAGCTAGAATGAGAGTAATGGAAGGTCCTAGAAACCTTGATCTATTTTACACATCAGATTTGCTATTGTCCTTCACCTCCTTCCGATATGAACTTCAAGAAATTCTGTGCCTTCTTAGATTCATCCTTAAAGGATTCAAGTTTAGGTGATTAAATTTAATTTCACGATGAAGCCTGTGCTTGACTGTGAAGGCTTTTCTGAGCTAATACAAATGTGTTGAACAGTCCCTTGGAGGAGATAGGAGCCATTGCAAATCGTACCACTGGAGCTGGCTAGGAAGAAGCATGAGTAATTCACACTGCATGATCTGTTTTTGTAGAAGTTTTGGTTTTAGCGTGATTTGGGAATTAAAAATGAAATAATAGAATTTACTGCCAGCTTTTACCTGGGAAGTCTTGGTGCATCCTTTTCCCTGTAGCGCTGCCCCTACTGCTGTCAGGGAAGGGGCGTAATCAGGCGGTGGTGATGAAGTGTATGTAGTACCCAGGTAATGACTAACTGCTGAGAAATGCTTTGCTGATATATTTGTTTTCCACTCTGCGTCTTGCCACCTTTTGTTACACGATCTTATTTTGGCCTTGTCTCTGGTTTTAATTTGTAGTTATGCGCCCACATAATAAAAATTCTTGAAATTGGAAGTCTATTTAGTCTCCCTGGGGAAAGAAAAAAGTTATGAAAGATATGAATTTCTGCAATGGAATACATGGCTGAAAGATGCTAACATACTGTAGTAGTCGTCTGAATTAACTTACATGGCCTGGAATGGGGCAACCTGCTGGTGAAAGTGTTCTGCATAATTTGTGTGGGAAGGAGGAGGGAAATTGTGCAATGTTATGTCATTGTTTTGTGTAACTTATCTTTTTTCTTGTTTTGGGTTCTTATGTCTACTGAACTGCTGATTTTTTTTTTTTTCTACCTTTGTGTAAAAATGCACACAATCGTTTTTTTTTCCTTTTTGGGGTTGGAAGACAGAGGGCAGAAAAAGAAGTTTTGTTCTTTACAAGATATTATTTCTGCATGGTATTCCCACTTGCATTGAGGCTCCTTTCATGTTGTTCCAGCACTCTGAAAGGATCTTAACTTGCTATCCTATTTGGAGCCTCTTGTGCTGCCAGAAAAATGTGAAGAGGCTGCAGGCATCTGGGGCTCAGCTCTCATCTACAGCACAATGAAGAGAAGCAAAGAATGAAGTCTTGGCTGCCCAGAATTTAGCAGAGCCAAAAGGTTATCAGCTGACAGAGTACACCTTGTGTACTAATTGTGATTATCGAAACTTACATTACGGAAAGTCTTTAAAAAGCAATTGAATGAATTATATTTGATCTTGGTGAGAATCTATGGCTGTTGTGATGGATTTTAATCTGCATCTGTTCTCTGGGATGCAATGTTGCAAGTGAAGAAATAATGTGTGTGAATTGTGTGGGACTCTCCTCTGCTTTGTATCTATGTATTACTGCATACTTAGAGAACATATCCTCTTTTTTTTCTTTTAAAATTCCTTTTCCATCGTCTTTTCGTCATCGTCCATCATCGTCATCGGATGAATAAATTGAACTCTGCTGCAGTTTGGAATCTGCAAGGTATCATGAAAGATGAAAATACCAGACCTCAAAGTCTGTCAAATTGTGCAATCTGATTTCAGTGAGAATATACCATTTTCTCCTGCTACGTAAGGTTGGATATAGCTTAAAAGTGTTATAAAACCTACTTGTCTGACTGTTTTCCTACACAATTATTCAATTAGTGCACAAAGCAAGAACAAAGAATTTTTGGTTAAATTACTATTTCAAATAATGCAGCCTTAAGCAAGGGGAACAAGAAATGTTTTTACTGCATGAAAAATCCGTACAAAAACCTTCAGACTCTTTTTCTAACCCTCCTTTGCAGAATTTAGAGAGACGAGAATAGGGCTGAGAAGCCTGGGTGGGTCAGCCAGATCACATCTTTGAAAGTCATCCAGCTCATAACAAATAATCATCTACTGTTTATTTAAATAAATATGTAACCTTCTGCTATGAAATCCCAGTGTGTGTTTAAAAAAAAAAAAAGTGTCATTTTTTTCTAAGTAAGAGGAAGCAACTTTAATTGCATCTCTATAATAAAAGGTTGTGCATTAAATCGAGGTGTGTGGTTTTTCTCTGCTGAAAATTAAACCAAAGCTGATTCGGTGATTGTAATTTCCTTTTCATAATAAGCAGAACTAGTTAAGCAAGTCCTTTCAGCTTTAAGTAGCTTCTTAAAGTCCTCTTTCAAATTTCCTTCTGTAAAATAAACAACTAAATTCAATATGAATAACCACGTATTTAATTTTGGAAAAGATAATTTACTTTAAATTCTTGAGTAAGAAAGAATATATATATATATATATATATATATATATATATATATATATATATATGCAAGAGTGACTAATTTTTAAAATGGCAGCTTTGAGGAAGATATATATATATAAAATGTACAGCTAGGTGAAATAATAGTAAAAAATACCTTCTTGGCCCTGAGTTCTTTTGCTTTTTTTTTTTTCTTCCTAAAATGACATTTGGCTCTTCACCATGGATGAAAAATGTGGAGAAAAAAAAAAAAAAAAAAAAAAAAATGACATCTGATCTTACATTTTTCCTTTATGCTTAAGCCAGAGTCCCAGACTCTGTGTTAGTATAAAACAAGCCTGTCTGTTCCCAAACTTATTTTAGCTTTGCTCTGCTGCCTGTGTAGTTCTTGACCTGGTGATCAGCTGTGGAGGATGCAGATGGCTATCTTTAGCCTCTTTGAGCTTCCACATTTAGCTGTGATGTGATCCTCTAAGCTCTCACGATAGTCTTTTGGTAGTTTTGTTAGTACTTAAGGGATGCTTGGTAGACAGAGTGGTCGACTTTTCTTCTATCGCGCTGCAAATATGTGGAATTTCATTCTGACAGGAATTGTTCAGGTCTGCTTTTGATTCATTGTTGGGTAGAAGTCTGGAAGCAGTAGCTTACCCTGTTCCAAATGGAGTTTTTATATACGCTCTATCTGCAAGGAAAATTGGATGTTCCTGCTTTACTCAAGATAGCTATATAACTTGGCTTGAGAGTACCCTGGGCTGGCCAATGTGCTTTTTATTGGTTGTTTCCCCACCCCGTTTCAGTGGAACTTTGCTGAATTCTCAGAAAAGTTCTTACAACCTGACTGTGCGTTTCCATCCCAGGGAGGAGCAGTACTGCAGTGAGCAAAGTGTGGATGTGGCCCTGTAGCTGTATAACCACACGTACTGCCTTAGAGAGGTTACTCATGAATATATTTGAATATTTATATGGTGGATTACACCATGGTGTCACAGAGCTTTGGCAGGAGATTTTTGCAGTATCTTGCAAGCTGCTCTATGCAAAGTTTGCGGTTTCCTTGCAAAAGCTTATATTCAAAAATAAAATAAAAAAAAAAAGGCACATACAAAATTAGCTGAATAAGGATGTCTAAAGTTGAATCTGGCAATGTTTGATTTTGTAAATGCATCTTGTGTTATGGATTGTCATTTATTCTGTCAGATCTGCAGTTTCTGAACTGCTTACGCAGGGGAAAAGCTTCGTACCTTCTCCAGTGGATATCTACGTTTCACTGAAATTCAAATAGTCATATTGTAGACTCTCTTTAAGATAAAAAAGCATTCATTAAAAGTTTCTATAAATTGCCACTTGGTTGCAACAGTGATATATCTCCTGTGGTTTGTTCTGTGTTGTCTGTGATATTAATGTGCTGGAGAAGGAAGGATTCTCTCTTTCCAATTCAAGTGAAATTCTTCATTTTGTGGAGACATTTGAGGAGTGCTTGCTTCCTTTTCTTAATTTTTTCAAGCTGACTTTCTTCTTCAAATGGCCTTGTTCTCCTGTGGCATCCTGCCCAGACTGAGGGGAGCCTGCGGAACGGGTGAGGGGAAACTCACATCTAAGAATGAAGCTTGGCAAATCTAGAAAAGCGATGGAGATACAACAGTCAGGAGAAAAAGTGAACATGGACTCCTTGGCATGCAGTTGAAGGAGAAGTTATCCATGCAGGTCTTCTCAGGTGGGAAGGCTGGGCTAAGGACAGCCAACTATTGGCACTTAAAATTCAGAACAGAAGGAAGGATGTTGTACCCACTGCCAGTCTTTTCTTCATTAACCAGGCCTATGCAAATGAAACCTGGTCTGTTTAAAATTTAACCCCAAGTGAGGACTTCTCTGTGAGCCTTCTGGTTTGGAAGGATCAGTGTTGATGCATAAAAATGGGGAGTAAGTGAACGTGCTTGAAAAGCTTCTGAAAACTCTTCCAGCTTAAGAGAACAGAAAACTGGAAAAAAGAAACGCGTTTTCTACATCTGTTATATCAAGTTTATATGCAGTTGTGTCCAGCAGGTACTGGATCGGCAATGCAGCTGCCTGATATGGACTGTGTGCTTGTCTGTTTAAAACACTTATTAATGAGTTTGGATCCACTTACTCATTTTAGGAACCCTCTCATTTTCCAAATGGTTAAACCTGATCTAGACACTGAATTTTAATATGGATAGGTTTGTGTGTCCTTCTTTCATCCTACTCTGTCCCTTTTTTCCCTTTGTAATTTATCAACAGAAATAACTCTGAGAAGATGGCACTGAAACAACTGGGACTGTCTGTGTGTAGTTTTCCTGAATTTGGTTCCTTATTGGTGGAACTTCTTAGACCAGTAAATTGCTTTTAAAACCTTTTAATTTAAGTTGGATGTGATCTGTCAGTATAGTTGGCTGCTGGCAATTGTTTGCTTCTTTGTAATCTGACTGCAGGTCTTTGGTTCCTTAAAGTGAACGAACCAGAGTGATCCCACTTTATAGGATAAAACTTTTCTTGACTGTCTTCTTCAACCTGTGCAGCTCTTAGTGTCAGAACCTTCTTGTCAAGATGATCTTTTTATGCTGGAAAGGAAGACTGTACTTCAGAATGCATATGCAGCTGAAATTTGAAGTGCTGAAGACCTCTTTATGTTATCATTGTTGTTTTGGAACACTATCACAACACTTACTGATTTTCAAGGTACTGGTTTCCTTGCAAACGAGGCGTGCTTATTCTGCTGAATAGTGGTGTTGTTTTCTTCCCTCTAGCAATCAAAAAGAAAAGCCATAAAATGAATCTCCTCTGTGCCTCTTTTCAGTGCTTTCAGTAGTCATAGAGCTTGACAGATGCATATGATGTTTAGGTTATTTGTAACTTAGATCTGCATCTTTGTCCAGGGAAACATCAATGACGTCCAGGAAGATCAGCCTTTACCTTTTACACTGCAGCCTAGTTTTAGTTAAGAAAACAAATCATAAAAGAAAGCAAACAAAAAAGCTTGCCACGACTTCCTGCTCCTTTCTCTTTTATCACTGCAAATGTGGACTAGACCTTCCATGATGGAAAGAAGACAGGTTTTAAAGACTGTGAGAATGTAATCTTATAGTTACTTTTATTTTCATATAAGCAGTAATTGGATGTAGAAATGTTTCCAGGATAGGGATTTTGAGAGAAGGGCAAGAAGATTGCTGCCTAGCAGAACTGGCCCAAATCACAGTGTATTAGATGTGTCAGTCCAGGATAGGCAAGATAATTGGCTTTGTCGTAGAGATAGGAGAATGGAAATGGGAGAGCTTCAGGGTAGAAAAGATCGTTTCTGAAAAAAAAACCAAAACAAAACAGCATGGGTTTTAGCCCTGAAAGGAGTGACGTGTTTAGAAAGCTCTTGTTCCTCCCCTTCCCCTGCACCAAAACTAATGGTAAAATAACAAAAAATATATTTACACGTATTTGGTCTGGAGGTTTCTTTGTAATGTATTTAAAAAAACCCAATCCAATCACAGAGTCAGATACTGTTTTCAAGTAACGGAGCCTGAAGCAGTGGCATTTTTAGATCATCACTGCAGCGTGTTTAAAGGTGAGGGAGCTGTATGTATGGGCTTTGTATGCACATGTACATACACATATACATTCATGTGTCCCTTCTAAGAATTCTGTTTGGAAGTAGTGAAATTCCTGAGAAATTGCATTCCTTTCAAGTTGAGAGTAATCATACAGCAGTGCGTGAATCTGAGATTTTGGTCAAAAGCCTGTAACTGGGTGTTTCCAGTTCTCTGTTTGGGCAGATCTGTTGTTGATGCTTTGTCTGTCACACAGTGGATATGAGTTCTTGTGACCTGTCCAAGGGGATGGATTTACCTCTTTGCTTCGTTCAGACTGTGTAGCAGGCTTCTGGGCTGTGGGGATGGAGGGAGTGGGACTGATGGAATCTGTGAACGATAGCAGTTAATATAAACTTGGTGACTGAAATGTAAAATTAAAAAGTAGTGTACGCAGTCCTGAAGTCCTTTTGTTTTTTTGGTGGACCTACTTTTGAGTGTTAGTTTCTGTATATTGCTGTCTCCTTCCTTTTCAGCACACTTTCTTACTTGCAAGTGTGTAAATGGTGACTGCTCAACCAAATGAGCAAGGATGAGGGGTGGTTTCATGGACTGTGGCTGGAAAATCCTAGCTTTACTTTTAGCAAGAGGTCTCTTGCTGCTGGGATGATGTGCCATGCTGTGGTGGCTGTGCCAGGCTTGTGCCTCTAAGGTTGTATTTGTAGAAGTTGAAAACTGGTTCAGCGTTTAAGCATCATGGATTTAGCTTCCAATTGCTTCTTGTTTGTACAATGTTGCAAGTTACCACCTCTCTTGTGCACCCGGCTTTTTGAACAAGGGAATTGTTTTATGATTTTTTTTTTCTTCCATTTCCTGCACGCGTTTTTCGTAAATCCTAAACAAAGGTCTCACGATAACTTGCTAATCCAAACAAGAGGCATACAGTTGCTGTAGTCTGCCTGGCTTATGCTTTTGCAATAGATTATATATATAAACATGGGATTTATATGTGTGCTGATGCTCCCATCCCCTCCTCCCTTGTCTATCACTTGCTGCCTTTTGCACTGCTCAGTGCCAGAAGGGAAGGAGAACTGACTGCATAGCTGAGCTCAGTAAAGCAGTGCTTTATTGGCAGGCACTGGGAGTCTAGTGACAGTGCACTGGAAGATCTTTTGGTGAAGCTGGTCTCTGCAGTGCAGGCTTTGTTGCCTGTGCTACGTAAAAAGGTTTTGGGTTATGACAAAACCATTTTGGAGAGCATCTCAAGCTGACTGCTTGGAATACTTCTGTTGCATTTGTGTGAAGTTCTTGTGGATGAGATCATTACTTTCTACTTAGGATGTTCACAAAGCTTTTCTAACATTTTTCCAATATGTAGGTCTTTTTTGGCTAATAAAGCACTCTTTGGCATGGACTTAAAATGTGTCAGTTTTTTTATAGATAGCAATTAATCCCTGTTGCAGCTGAGGTGCACAGGAGCAGCGTTGGACTTACTGTGACTATGTGCTACTGCCAGTGTGATGCAATGGGAGCTCCCAGGGCAGTGCAAGTTGAAGCAAATGAAATGGATACCTCCTTATTCTTATAGCAGTTTTAGTTGTGCAGTTTTATTACAGTCTTTTTTTTTTTTTCTTTATCTTCAGAAAAAAAGCTTGACTGGAGCTGTGAAGCTCCCTATTTTCCCCATGTAATTTTTATTAGTAGTGGACTGTGTTGAAAGTGCTCACTGTCTGCTTGATTTCTACCTCCCAAGCCCTGCAAGCTTTGAGATTGCTGCAGCTTAAGCCTTTTTGCTCCCTATCAGAAACAGCCTAAATGTGACCATGACTTGTACCTCCCAAATCTTGGCTATTCTGTGACAGAAAGTGGGATTCAGATGAAGGAAAAATGTCTGAATAAACCTTGTTTTCTGCTCACAGGGTCTGTTCTGTGTCCCATCCTTGGGCTCCTTGGGGTGTGTGGGCCATAGGATTGGCTATGACTCAGAAGTGGCATTTTGGGACTCCCCTTCTGATGTCACTGCTGCTCTGGCAGGACTTCCAAGCATGCTTCCTTGTTGGAGCAGTGGTTTTTATCTTGTGCAGCCTTTTTGGAAGCAGGCTGCTGTTGAGGTTGGTTTGCTGAAGCAGTGGAACAAATGTCAAGCCAACTTACATCAGTAGTGCCCTGGGTGGTTTTGGCTGGAACTAGTTGTTGAGGGTGTGGGAAACTGGATGGCCATCATAGCAACTGAGAGGAGCCCTGGACGTTTCCATGTTAATGATGCTGGAATGGGAGGAACAACCTTGTTAGTGTAATAGGTCCTGATGGTCACATGGGAGTGGGAAGAGTCAATTAACTCTCTTGTGATTTGTTTTGTGAGCTGATTTTTTTTTTTTTTTTAAATACTAGAGAGGTGGTTTATCTTATTTTTTTATTTTTTGCAGGAGTAACTGAGTATATGGAGAAAAGTGGTGAGAAGGATGATGGTAGATGGGGATTGTTAGTTGTATAGAAAGAATTTAATCAAAACATTTCTTAAGCTGTGGAGTAATGCATCTCTGTGTGACTCTGGTCATTTGACTGCATCTAAACCAGAGCTGCTTTTCAGTGACCTTTGACCTCGTGTACACTCAGTAGTACAAGTTTTACTAATGGTAGTCAGTACTGAGGTGCTTCTCAATTAAAAAAAAAACAACAAAAAAAAACAACAAAAAAAAAACAAACCGATTTAATGGAGTTCTATTTCTAATTTACCACAAGCTTAGCCTAACTTCTACTAAATTACTGTGCTTGTCTTGCAAACTAAGCTCTTAAAGTCTTTATTATGGAGATGTGTGTCCTTCCATGTTTAGGAGTGCTGTATGCCAAAGGAGGATTGGTTTGTTTGTTTTCCTGCCTCCTCCTGTGGCTGATCTGAAGTACTTCTGTGATAGGAAGTGACGCTGAGTCAAACTTCTAAAACAAGGAGTGGAGTATGTCAGAGCTAACAGTGATTTTAGAATGCAACCCCGAGGAAGCACCTACAAGCAACAAGAAGTTTAGTTTTGTGATAGTGATATAAAGGAAAAAAAAAAAAAAGCAGCAGTGATATTTTACAGAGCATCATTTGTATAACTGTCTTAAATGATACACAAGCAGTATAACAGTTTATATGAAGGTATATGGGAATAGTACAGTTACAAATTATGTTATGTAATGAACACTGATGTCAGATTGAATTTAGGTATGATACAGAAATACTCAAATGTTGGGTGATCTGAAGGCAGAATAACAGAAATGGAAGGGTTGCACACTTGTATGCCAGCTGCAACTCACTTGCATAAATACAGCTTGCTTTGGTGTTCTGCTTTTTCTCTGATATAGGAGGAGAGAAAGGAAAAGACTGCTGAAAGTACATGTTTGAACAGCCTCAATGCAACTTGCCTCACTAATAGCTTTGTTGGTTCAACGTGGCAGTTGCCCATGTGTTGACAGTCTTTCAGAAAAAGGAGAACTGCTTTGTGGCAGCAGCCATTGCCCCTCAAGAGTAAATTATTGTAGTAATGAAATATCCTCCTGAAAACACGTACTCAGTGATTGCTTGAAGCAGCAAGAGCAATTAAGATGGAAGGAATGACTAGACAAAGTAAGGAATAAATTGGCCATGGTGTGCCACTCAGAGTGCTTTTTGTCGTGCTATGGAGATTGTGGTGCTGGGAATTCCCATCAGCTGAGTGGAATGAGGATCCCCAGCACAAGAGGTCGTGTGTGGTATTTCAGAACTGTAATTGCATCCACTTTGGTGTAAGACCTTTCATCAGTTACTTATGTGTTGCATACTCATGAACTCATAATTGTAAGTATAAATATACTTGCTAAATACATACTGTAAAGTACATTAAAGCTTTGTGTATAATTTCCTTTTTTTTTTCTTTCCTGAATTTAATGGCTTCATTCCTTTACTTCTACAGAAACATTTTAATGTAAAATTTTATTTTGCTTGTTTTAAGGTTGTTCCAGAAAATATCATGTGGTTTCATGATAAATGCTACTAGATGGACTAGAGGGAGGGAATGAATTAGCAGAAAAGGTGATGTTTAGACCATTGAAAACTTGTGCCTGTTTACTCTTCGAGTTTAAGTTGCAGTGCTTTGCAAAATGACTGATAATACTGTCAATATAGTGCATGCATCTTTTTCAACCGTTGAAGTGGTTTAAGTCCAGGTAAACTTATATTTTTTACATGATATTTTTATGAGAGTGCTGTGTTGTATCACAGTAATTTTGAAGCAGAAATAATTTCAGAGCTTCATGTTTCAGGTTTGGGAATGTGTGTGATTTGCATGACTGTCTTGTCCAGGAAGACTCGTGAAATTTATGGTATCTTTGGCTGTATTCCACTTTTTGCATGTGATTTAATCTTTAAATTCAACTAGTGCTTGGTTCTGCTTGTGACACAAGCCACACTGGTATCACAGTAGCAGTGTGTGTCCCAGCATCATTATACTTGTGAGAGGTTCTAAGTAGAGTTCTTGAGACTGATACTGAGTGATGGTAGGTGAACTCCTGTGTGGTTATGCTGACTTTGCTTAGGAGGTTACTAGGGAATTTTATTATGATTTCTTAGTGGGTGGTGGCATGCAGAGAATAAAAGAATGCAATCCTTCTGTCCAGTGAAGCTTTGGTAATTACTCCTCCACACACTTGAGCTTGAATAACTGAGCCCAGTGTTTTCCATCTGACCTGACAGAAGGCTGCAAAAGATATGCACAAAAGAGCTTGCTGGTAGTCCTTGAAAACAAGTGAGAGTGTAAACACACAGCCTTTTGCTGGCTTGCGGAATTGAATCCCTCATTGTCCTGTGGCTGCTTCCCACCACGTTTCTGCAGTTGGTGCAGTGTGCCTGAGCTTTTCTATTTGGTGAGGTGTCAGCTGGCCTGGTTGTCATGCACTGTGGGATGGGCTGATCTCTGAGCTGGCTGGGAGCTGGGGTGAGTGGCTTGAGATGATGCACTATGCTTGGAAAGGATGTGTGGCTGTCCTCACTGCTGCTGGATCTCTGCCCACGGCTTTGTGTGCGCAGTAACTTCTAGAGAGGATTGTTTTGTTTTGTTTCCCCTCTAGGTAACTACTTCATGTACTTGTTTCCACCCTCATCTCCTTTCCTAGTGCATGCAGAAACAATATACTTAGGGCGCCCTACAGAAGCTTCAGTTCTCTGCTCTTTGGCTATGAGGCAGGCTAACGGCTTTTTTGTTTTGCTTTTTGCTCCCATCTGACCTCGTGGCCAAGTAGTGGCATGGCACAGTGGCTGTGTGATGGCCCTCCATAATGTGACCTTGATCATGGGCTAACCTAACAAGCTGCTACTTTGTAGGTTCCAATAGGTCTGTTGTTTAATGAAGAACGTGGTTTCACCTCACTTTTTTTTTTTTGCAGCTGTAGTTGTATGAAGGAGAGGAAAACAAAGGCCATGCATTTTAATGGTCCTTTTAATGACACACTTCTAGTATCTGACAACTTCAGTGCAACAATATTTTATCACAAATCTTTGTACTGTGCTATACCAAGCAAAACGTCTGATGCTGAGTTATCTATTGAAGTGTACTCTCTGGCCTTGTTGCAATCTTGGCAACCTTAAACACAGTGATTTGTGGTTAGTAGTTGTTAAAAGGAGATCAGAGGCTAAGGCTCTGAGATGGTGTGTAAGCTTTGAGCAGTGAGTGGCCTTTACCAGGGCAAATTAGCAAGAGGTACAGTAAGCCTGTAGTTAGCTGAAGGCT
This sequence comes from Lagopus leucura, assembly GCF_019238085.1. Lineage (NCBI taxonomy): Eukaryota > Metazoa > Chordata > Aves > Galliformes > Phasianidae > Lagopus > Lagopus leucura. Next base: position 57,906,657 of record NW_024962252.1, on the reverse strand, counting down.
TTAGTGAGATTCGAGCTGGAACATACATTGGTGATGTGCTTTTGTGGTAAAGGAGTCTTTCATGAAAGGAAAGCCTTCTATTTTGTGCTGTGTAGTTGTGCCAGCTCCTGTGCATCCAGCACTGCCTTTTTGCTCTGAGCTGAGTTGGCATGCTATTTTTTTGTCTTTCTTTTGACTCTGATAAAGTCAGCGCTATTTTGGAAAGAGATGCTTTTGCTAAGTCCTTGTCAGGAGACAGGTTTATCTTCTGGGGAGAGGAGCTCTTTACAATATTTCTGCTGCTCAGTGAAGGTTTGGAGTGGCCAGGAAGACCTAGTGGCTTTCTGCAATTCCCTTTTTTCCAGGTTAATTAAACCATTTGTCCACTGTGTCGCTATTGTAGAAGTCTTAAGCACTTTGGTAAAGGTGCTGCAGCGGACGGAACGACTCTGCAAAATGCTGTCCTTTCTGCATGGCTTTGCTTTTTGGAAGAGAATGAATGAAATACGTTGTTACAAATGGGGAGGGAAGTAGACTGTCTGGGTGCAAGGAATTTAATGCTAATTTTACGAAGACTGGTAATAAAATGTGTACTTATGCTCGCTCAGTGGCAATGGAAAAATAAATATTATGTGCTCTAAATGGTATGATTGAAAAGTTAACGTCCTGCAGGGCACTATCTGATCACTCAAGTGTCCTCGAAGGGCATAAAAATAAAACCAACAACCTTCGGGATGTTTGATGGTGCAGTTACTCCTTGCACTCTGCTAACTGCCATCCCCTCAATCATCACTGTGACCAATACTGCTGTGGAAATGTGCCTGGGATAAATTTAAACCCAGTCATCTCCTTCCCTTTTTCCCAACAGTAGGAGATCAAGGAGTGTGGTTGTGCTTTCAGGATGAAAGCAGAATTGGCTGATGGAAGCTTCCTTAGTTGAGGCCCGAAGGCCTTGGCAAGCTGAGGGCCATGTGCTGTTCCAGAAGGGCTTCTTTCTCTGCCCTTCTCTTCTCTGCTGCCTCGAGGCTGAACCCATCATCTCAGCACAGCCTTGCCTGCCTTCCTGGGGAGAGCTTGTTTGTGTTTATAGAATGCAGTTGGAAGAGACCTTCAGTAGTCATGTAGTCCAACTGCCTGACAGCCTCAGAGCTAAGCAAAAGGTAAAGCATGGTATTGAGTGCATTATGCAAATGCCTCTTGAACACTGACAGGCATGGAACAGCTCTTGGCTTAGTAAGGTCTACTGCTGTTTGGTGTGCATATATATATATATATATATATATATATGTAGTGTGCATATGTACGTATGCTGTACCTATGGCTTTCAGCCACTCGTCCATCCCAGCATATGGAACCAAAAGGTAGAAGCTGGTTGGTACTGCTGCTGTAACTGATAGAGAGGAAAGGAGTAGGCTCCTTCCATCAGCCTATAGACTTCAGAGTACTTGTTTGCTCTCACACTGTTGTTGGGACTGTTCTGCAGGTATGCACACCTTGGCCAGCATTTGTTGTCATAAAACCATTTAGTTGAAGTGGACTAGAATGGGATACCTGTGGAAGTCTACTCAAAATAAAATCAACTTGCATTAACTGAATTAAGAATAAAATTTTACAGGTTTGCTGTTCTTCCAGCCAATGTTTTCTATGTAGATATAAAAGAATGTATCCAAAGACATTTTCTGATGAAAAATCTGTATGAAATTCCAAAGAAAGTTTTGAGATGTTTCAGTTTTGGAGGCGGAAACTGGCATTTAGAAAGTGGGTGACTATTCCATGTATGCACAAGGCTCTCACTGAAATACATGTTGTACACTGACTGGAGTGCAAGTACTGAGCTGTGTGGCAGGGGCTGTGATTCTTTTTATAAAGGTGCCTGTAAATAGGAAGGAACCTTCTTTTCAGTAGGAGTGCTCAGCATTTTGAATGAGAAGCAAAATGCAGAAGGCACCTGCGCCTCCTGTTGAGCTGCTCTGGCTGCTCTGGTGCTGCTGGAAACTGGTGACTCAGGGTGCTTTGTGGAAAGGGTGGTGCTGGTTGTGTTTCCCAGGTATGACTGCAACGTAAATAAATCTGACAGACTAATGTGCTCTGAAAGTTTGCCTTGAGTTTACATTTTAAATGCTCCCTTTGGGGTCTGTACAAGAGGAAAAAAAGAGACCTCCCCCTACAGCCCCATTTTGAAGATAAAGAGTCTCTGTATTTTCAGTTACTCTCGAGGGTGTCACATTTTATCTGTAAATCTTGATATTTCGTTCTCTGGGATAATCCTGTTGATTAATTGCAACAGCCATGTAAGTACTATTTTACAAGAGCTGTCCACGTATGTCAAACCTCATATAACTAAAATGCTGTGTGCTGGAAGTGGTTGGTGTTGGAGCCCTCAGTGTGTGAGAACTGTGATGGTGTCTGTATGCTCTCTGTACCACAGCTGCAATACTCAAACCCATCTTTCTTTCCTACAGTAGTGAGGGCAGTGCTACTTCCTGTATCCTTATTCCCTTTTCAGAGAGTGCTTTTTGCAGATATGAACCTGCTGTGTGAAAGAAGGTCGCAATGGAGATGCTAAAAACTCTTTGTTTCAGTCTGAAGTTGCTGTTGCTTTGGGTTCCAGGGAGTAGAGCTTAAACTAATAACAGTTTCTGTCAAAATTGACTCAAAAAATTAGTTTCTGTTTGAGTTTGTCGTTGCCTTTTCAGCATCCTTCTCTTTATTGTTGTCCTCTAATCTCTCTGTTTCCTTGGTGAAGGTCCAGCTTTGGATCACCTGCTAACTCAAAGCACTGGCTTGTCAGGGCAGTGGAAAAATAGCCTGTCATGTTGTTGTGATGAAATTAAAAATCCTGAATAAAATTATGGGGTGTTAGTGTCATACAGCATGAATAGCACTTAATTAGAAGCTCGCTGTAGCAGTGTTAGGAGGGGCCTAGCTAGAGAGGTAGTGCAGAAACCCTGCAGAAGCTTGCTCCTTCTCTAGGAAGAATAAGGAAGTCCTTATCTCTTTTGTCTTCCCTTGGTAAGAAACAGCCTCAGTTTTGGTTGTTTTTCTTCTCCTTTTTCTTTTCTTTCTTTTTTTTTTTTTTTTTTAATTTTTTTTTTTTTTTTAATTTTTTTTTTTTCCCCTTCTCTATAAAACTAGCCTTTGTTTGCAAACTTGTCTGGAGGGGTGGATGTTCAGAGGAGTTAACCAGGGCCTGTTTGGAACACAGCTGGAAGTATGGATGCAGTGAAAAAGAAGCTTATTTCCTCTTCTCCAAGTGAAAGCATTTGGGGCTCTTGAAATGCTCCCGGAACCAGATGGCAAAGAAGTGGAAACCCATCTCACTGTAGATGGTTTCATTGCTTAAAGGGGATTTGTTTGTAATTAAAGGATGTTACCCTCTGTTCTAATTATTGCTTGCAGCTTTAATTTCACTTTGAACCTAGTGCTCGTGTTGTTCTCAGATGGGATAGAGAAGTGGTCTTAGGTATTTCTGAGTTCATCTTCAAATGAATGGATGAATTATCTTTTTTTTTTTTTTTTCTTTCCTCTCTTCTTTTCCCAATGCTGTCCTTTCTCTCTTCCCAATTCCTGTGTAGTACTTTGTGTAGGAAGCGTGGCATTCAGGCCTTCTCTAAGATCTGAGTTGCCCTCTAAGCTGCAGTCCTGAAAACTGTTAAAAGTGTTCTTGTGTTGAGCATAGTCTTGTTCTTCATGATCTGTAATACGTGGGTAAGCAGGTGTGTAATGGGTGTATGCATGGGTAAGTAAGTGTGTGGTTTCTACTGATATTTTTACATAGGCTTGACTCTACTTTTTGCTGCTTACTGCAGTTTCAGCTGGTCTGTTTGGTTGGTCTTTTTTATCTTACATGATGATAAGAAGACTAGGCAGGCAGCCATCTACTGCTGAACTATAATAGAGTTGGTGGTATGTACAAAATTTGATTACTGCTGTCAACACCAATGTGAATAAAAGAGAGCATGTACTCTAGTCAGGGAGCTGCGAAACAAATGGCCTATTGAATTCAGTAGTAGTAGGAATAGACCTTCTAATGAATGAAGTGTTTATGGATAATGTGTGCAAGTGTGTAGAACTCTTGAGGTTTTTTTTGAAATAATCTCTTTTGCCTTCTTCAGTTGCTTTCTTCTAGAGCTCGCGTTTCTTGCTTATCAGCTTTTGTGATTAATGCACAAATTTCACACCCAATATTGCAGATTTTGGCAGAAGTCATACCCTCACTTTCTAAAATTCAGCATTAAAAAAAAAAACAACTTCCTAAAGCTAACTTCTTTGTAGATTGTATCTGATATGAAAATTCATATTGTTAGTTCTGTTTTCATCTAGACAAGACACATTTTGTTTTAAAATTGCAGAGAAACTGTCCATTCCAAAACTCGTCACCCTCAATACTTCATTAAGGTAATAAATATTCTTATTTCTTGAATGTTTTTATTGGAATATTTGGTTTTTGGAGTAAGATTTGCAATTAGACAAAAAACCAATTTATCCTATATGTGGTATGTAATTGGCAGTGGCAGTCAAAGCTCCAGAAAGCGGCTTGAGTTAATAGTTTCCCTCAATGCCTCTAATATCTTAATGCTGAAGTTAAAGAGATAGAGGCTCAGGTATGGTGTGGGTCTAACTGCCCTCACAGGCTGCACTCCTTTGTTAAGGAATGGGAAAGCTTGAAGTGTTGCTTCAGGAATTGACCGTTCTGCTACTTAGCATATCCTTCATGTGCCTGTTGGAGGAGATCTTAATTTGGGTTATGGGCCTTGTGAGGGGAGAGGCAGAGACAGTCTGCAGTAGTGAGATGATGGATTGACAGGAGGGCTCTCCTAGGGAATGCGGGGCTGTTGGGTTGGTAATGCTTCTAGCATGCATGCATGGCTGGCTGCTAATTGTATACTTGGTAGAATTGGTAGTGCCTCTGTCTTGTGCTTTTAAAGTACAATATAAAGTTTAGATTTGTATTTGCTATGGCAAAATAAATTATTTTTGTTTTGTCTCAAAAATAGGAATCCTAGATTTAAAGCAATGTTTTCGTGGTTTTCTTTGCTTGCGTGTTCCATGGGAACGGTTGGACACAAAAGCCCAATTTAGCCCCATGAATGTATGATTGTCTTTATTCATGGGAACAAAACTCTTTTTGTGTGCATTTTTCAGTCTTCAATTTGGAGGAATTCTTAAAGTTGGAGGAAAAGGGGAAAAAAAAAACAACCAAACATCCCACAAAACAAAGCAAGATTGACTCCTAACCCCAGTAAATAAAAATCAAGATTTTTCCTTTTATGTGTTTTCTTCCCCTGTCCCCCAGTTGTGTCTGTCAGGTATGCGATACGGTGAACTGTGTCACACAAGCTGCTTGTGAGAACTGTTCTTATTGCATAATACACAAATACATGCAAATAAAATAGCATCTGCTTTTCTGCTGCAGAAACCAATTCATTCATGTACAGCTTGTCTTTGAATGTGATACCTGTGCTTCTGTTATGTGTGGTCTTCTCTTGCATTACTTCTTTGTGACTGCTGGAATCTTGTACAGCTCAGTATCCTAACGTGTAGGTTAGAATGGCGTGGTTTTCAAAACTATAGAATTGCAAGTTCTCTCCATTTGATTATAACATTGACAGCAGGATGTTGAAGGTCAATGGATTAGATTCCCCTTCTGTACTGATGATAAACATAGTTTAAAGGCCCTTTGTAAAATAACTCTTCTGTCATAGCCTTACTTTATTAACCTCCTGCTTTTACTTATTTGGAATTACTGGACAGTGGTACTTGCATACTACTTGAAGTTTGTGGGTTTTTTTTGGCCTTGATACAGAGGTTTGTGTAGAGTTTTTATGCTGAAGTCTTGTGACAAAATTTTCTTGCGCCATTTTGGAGTACAGTTGAATGATGACTACTCACCTTGCAGGTTGGTTGTGGTTCCACATTCTATCAAGCATGTGGAAAAAGTGCAAAGGTAATATTGCAAGTTTTTTGCAAAGCAAATGCTAGAACTTTCAGGATTCGTCAAATAAATGTGCTGTTTGACCAGTCAGTTTGATTTGAACAGAAAAAGTTGCCACCTTCTTTCCTGTTTTCTGAATGTAGGCTGTAACTTGCCAGTGCTTGAAAGCTCGAGTGTTCTTCTGTTTTCATAAGGAGCAGCAAAGCACTGTTTGTTTGTTTTTAAATAGGAAAAACTTTAATTTGGTTGAAAGTTGTTACTCGTTTGTGCAGTTTTTTTTTTTTTAAAGGTTTGTTTCCTGTTTGATTTGTCAGTCGCTGTGTAACTGAACGTGTCAAACCCTCTGAGGAAAACCAATGCTTCCCTCCCCCTCAGATCCCGGCATGCTGTTCTTGTTGCGGGTATTAGTGTGCGCTTCCTCTCCATCTTCACTTTCCTGTTATTCAAAGAGCGAGCTTCATCATGAGCGTTCAAACAGCCAAAAAAGCCGTGTGGAAAAAGTACAAGGTTGCTGTGCCATGGGACAGTGCCATGCAGAGCTGTTATCCTCCGCTAGGTAAGAGCGTGCTTAAATGTATTTTCACAGCTGTACTGGGTAAAAGCACCAGCCACATGGATCTGTAATTATCTTCTGTAGAAGCTGCTTTTACTGACTTTCTTCAGGTTCACTGGATATAGCAGGAACGGGTAGTTGAAGGTATGGCAGGAAGCAGTTCAAGGGAAAGACTTTTAATAGTCTCTTTTAGTTTTGGATGCTGCTCTGCTGCAAGCACTGAGAACCATGGCTGTTCAACAGCTACTGCTGCAGGACCTGCTCCTTAATGCTTGTCACAGCTTTTCCTTTCATGTACGAAATGCAATTTCTTCAGCCAATTCAGCTCCTTACTTGAAAGACTTGCCTGCACTTTTCTTAAACTATGCATTGTTATGGTGATTGCAGTATTGATTATGCTTTTATTCTGTGTAGTTCTGCTTAATGTGTGTTCTGGGACTTTTGATGCTTCGTACTTACAACACTTCCTTCAACCCTGAGGTTTTTTTCTTTTAATTTTGATGGTATTTCAGGGAAGCAATATTTCCTGCAACACGGAATATTTTTTGGGCCATGATGCCAAAGAGGAGAAGAATTTGGGAGTGTTTCCCTTTCCTTTTCTTTTGGCCATCCTGTCCCACCCATCCCTACTGAAATTTCGTGGGTTAACTATTGCATTATTCTCTAACTAGGCTGGTATGGTAGAAGTGAATTAGAGGATTCTTAATACTTGAAAGTATGCATTTTAGAGACAGTAGTTGTCAGATGAGGGCTGGTTATTTTCTGAATTGATATTAGGACTATGCTGATGTAGAACTGACCAACCCACTTTGGTCAGTTTCATTATCTTGAATTCTGATGTGATATATGTAGTTGTACAAAAGCTGAGACTAGTATGGTGTGTTGTTTTGTTTTTTTTTTTACAGCTAGAAAAGAAAAACATCTTGAGATGTAGTGACAAAATGGCTAATTTTAGATAAATAAAATGATGGGCTGAGTCTCTGGTCTTACGTGAGCTAGCTTTTATAACGATGAAGCGTGTTTGGATTTATGCCAGTTGAGCTGAGATCAGAAACTTTTCCTTTATGGCCCAAACTGAACTGTTAGAACTGTTGAAAATGTTGAGAAAACTGTGTAAAGTGAGTAAGCTGGCTTTTCATAGTGACTCTGGACAACTTGTTACATTGCTGTTCAGATACCTGGTGTTCTTCAAAATCTGTGTATTCATCTGCTAAAGAGGTTTAACTTCAGTTGATTTCTTTTGTATGCAGATAAGATAAAGTGATGCTTTTGTGCATGTTGGATTTCTTGGGTGGTTCCTGTCCTAACTGGGGCTAGGCTGGTGTGTGAAACTTTCAGTGTTAAGAGCAGCTACTCATTTGTTGATGTGCTCTATATGCTTGAGCAGAAATTGCTTAGTGACTGTTTCTTAAGGCCAGCATAGCTCCCTATGAGCTGAGAGCCCATTGTTTTTAAAAGCATATATGTCATGGCTGGTATATTGCAACTGGAGTTGTTTTGTCATCAAACATCAGGACTTTTTCTAAGAAACTTCCTGTACTGCAATGTTGTAAACTTTTCATAAAGTGGAGGGCTGTAAACTTGCTTTCTGAGAGACTGATGTTTTCCAATTCACTATTGTCTGTTCACTCTTAAACATTTTTTTTTCTGCTACGTATTATGAGGCTTTGACAGACTTGTGACTTTAGATAATTGAGAAGTAAGCAAAGAAAAGGTAGAAGGAGAGAGTCATGGAAGAGAAGATTAGAGAAGAAAAAACCGAAAGTGAAAGGTGAAGTCTCTGTGCAGGGTCAAGAAGAGATCTTTCTCCAAATAAGAGAAGAGTGAATTTTTAGTAATTCAGTACTAGAAATGAGGGGGGGGGGGGGGAGGGAAAAAAAAAAAAAAAAAAAAAAAAAGTTGTTAGTGGTGTATCTGTTTCTTCTTCACACTCATCAGCATTCACATAAATCCAGAATGTAAACAGGGAGACGTTTAGAGAAGTTTATGCACACCTTGTGTGCAGGCAGCTCTTTGGCCAGAAGGTTTAGGGGTTATTTATTAGCTTGTAAAGTTTGCAGTGTTGGCAGAGGTGCAGCTCTGGTCTTGTTGGTTTGTTTGTTCAAATGCTCTGGATTTCCTGAATGGCAAGAAACACAGCTGTGTGAGAGGTGGTGGGGGCTGGGAGCAGGGAGATGGGAGTTCATATCTGGAAAAACGTGTGCATGTAGATGAGTTAGTTGAGGTGAAGCCTCACTGGATAAAAATTTTCCATCCTCTGAAGTCTGAACGCCATAGGAAAAAAAAAAAAAAAAAAGGTTGGGGGAGGCTTTCTTCCTCTGCTCCAAACCTGACATGCAAAAGAGAGTTTCATTTCTTTGAGCAGTCTTGAACCTGCTCGACATTTCTTGGTTGCATGGACAGTATTAACAACTGTCTACCGTTCTCCTGTCCTCTTGTTTATGTAAGCATTGCTTATCCAAACTGAGATTGTCATAAGGCCGTCTGCTCTTGTCCTTTGAATGTGAGTGACTTGCTTCATCTTGGAATTTGTCAAAACCAGAAGTACTTCTGATGTGGCCTCTTACTCGTGAAGTAGTGTTAAATGCTTTGGAAAATAATGCAGGGAAGCCTGTAGTGAAAACTGTAGCATCAAATCTTTAAAATGAGCGTGTTATGTTTGAGTTGGAAACACACTAAATACTATTTTAGCTCGTGTCCTGGGATGTCCTTATTTGTGTATGGAGGTTCAATCTCCTAAAAACCAGGAAAGCTCACAGGTCAGTGCTGTGAATGCGGAAGCAATTGTAGTCTGCGTGGTGCCCAGCTACACCAGAGCTGGATCTCCACCTGAGGGGGCATGAGCACGGCTTCTACCATGGAAAAGGATTTATGTTCTTTCAGGAAAACTTCTGAAACTGTTCCAGGAAAGCTACTGGGCTATGCTCTGTTCATATTTATGTATACATGCCTTACCTAGCAGCATTTTCAATCATTTTTCTTTTAAAGTTTTTATTTTTTGCTACCTTAATTGCCTCATTATCTAGGTGAATGTCACCCTGCCACTTGAGGGGGGGTTCCTTACCCCACATTAAGGAGGTAGAAAAAAGTTGCTGGTTATTGGAAGCCTTCTAAAGGGATTGCCTCGTGGCTCAGCTTCCATAAAATGCCGACTCATGTAGCACTGTGCAATAGGTGATAACCTTTGTTACTCCTTGTTCATAAAGATGTGAACAGAAGTAAAAGAGATCAGTTTACACTTTGTGTGAGCTAACAGTTGTTCAGTACCCCCCATTCTGTTATCTTTTCCTAAGAGTTTAATAATAGTTCAACAGTGCTTGGTGGTGGGTTTTTCTTTTTCTTTTTTCTTTTTTCTTTTTTCTTTTTTCTTTTTTCTTTTTTCTTTTTTCTTTTTTCTTTTTTCTTTTTTCTTTTTTCTTTTTTCTTTTTTCTTTTTTCTTTTTTCTTTTTTCTTTTTGTTTTTAATTGTGCATTTATCTTCTGTTAACAGTTGGGTATTCCTTCTTGCTCCCACAGCCTCCCTTTGGAAATCCTAGGAATGCTAGATTATGAATTAATAACTTCCTGTCAGGTGGGAAGGAATTTATCTGTGATCTCACAAGATACTTGCACTGATGGCAGCTTGAAATTGTTTTATCATGAGGCCATAAGCTGCAACAATAGTAAAAATAATATTTACTGTATTGCTCATGTTACCGTGAACAGTTGCAAAGCCCTGGGTTGGTCAGTTTGCTTAGCAGAGTTATGCTGAAGGATCAAATTTGTTTCATTTAAAACAACTCTGGCTCTTGAACACATGGAAACTGTATATTTCTTTCTTGGCAACAGATGATGCTAAATGCATTTTGAAATACAGTGTAGTTATAGATGAAGCACACAAGAACAGATCATTTTCAAATTACCTAGTTATATTTTGAGTCTCCACATGAACTGTTTTTAAGGACTTTTTTTTAGCTCTCTTCTTCCCATGTACATTGAGTTACTGCATGCATATGTACGCTGAAAAAGTGGGTAACATTTTCTGTTTTCCTGTAACCCAGTCACTTCTCCAGGCCATGGGGGAGGTTTTTGCAGTTGGATGAAGTCTGTGCCCCTTTGCATTGTCGGATGCGGCGGTGCCCATGACTCACTCTTGCCGTATGGAGAAAATGTGAATAATCTGATGTTGGTTCACTTTTATGTTTTCACTGAAATGTTCTGACCCTTAACTGGAGGGCTCCGTATGCTTCCTGTTGTGGTCCCTTATGAATAGGCAGGAATTGGCAAGAATATGCTCTGCTATGTGACCTAATTTGTGCGGCGTCTGGGTGGAGTGCATTGTGATTGTCAGCAAGCAGGCGGCTGAGAATGTGAGCCCGAGCAGTTCCCTCACCAACCCTTCCAGCAGAGGAACGTGCACTTGTTTTACGAGGGTGAAGAGGAATTGTGAGCTGTGTTCAGAGGAGCAGCAAAAAGAACAGTTAAAAGGCTCTCTTCTGAAATTCAGAAGCAGAGGGGTGGTGGCTGAGCCTCTGCAGAGTGGAGCAACAGCCCGCAGCTTTCCTATCTACCCAGACCAAGCCTGGCATGGAGCAGTGCTCACTGATGACTTCACGTAGTATTTGACATTCACTATCATCTCTATGGATTACAGCAGGAGGGTTTTAGCTGTCTTTTTCTAATTGTGGGTTTCATAATGAGCCTAAGAAACCTTTCTTTTTTCATTGCTATAAAATATTATTCAGGCTTACTTAGCTGTTCTGGGTGTGATCAACTTGAAATTAGAGCCTGAGATGTGCTAATTTACAGCATGTAGATTGATAGATTGATCTGTAGATAGATGTAATTTACAGCATGTTATGTTTTATGCCTGGAATGCAAAGTGGGCTGGGCAGATACTGGAACTATGACTGATCATCTTAGTAGAAGATTGTATGCTTTCCATTGTGCTAGTAAACTCTCTAAAAGGGGAAAATACCGAGTTTTTAGTTAAGGATAACTTCATAAGGAGACAACATGTGGTGGGATGATCTGACAGGTCCTGTCCCTGTGTGTCCCTGCTTGTGCTGGTGGCTGGTTTGAACCTGGCACTTTGGAGGATCGAGTCTGAGCTGCGTGTCCATCCTCACACTCATCATCTACCTTCCTTGGATGGAGAGAAAGTCATGCCATGTTTCATGGTTTTGTGGAGCAGAACCTGTAATATCACTTATTTTCTTTCATATGTGCTGTTCTAGTGCAGGAAAGGTATCACTTTAAGCTTCAGATTGTTTTAAAAGGTTCTTAGCTGGTTTAGTATGCTGCAACACAGAATACTTTTAAAGTAATTCACAAAACACACAGTGCAGACTACTGAAATCAATTTCTGCCCCAAGCTGTAATAAAACTAATATTTACTTGACCTGTATGACCTAAGTCTCTTTATATATAAAGGAAAATATTTTTTTTCATTGCAGTTTTCAAGGTAGCGAAGCGATAACAAAGTCTGTACTTTCTGAAAGGAGAACAAGTCCCCCTAAATAAAGAACTGATGAAATTATATTACCACTGATAGCAGCAGTGTCTATGCAAATTTTTGTCAAATCTGTCAGATATACCACTTTGTAAAACATTAGTTGCTGCTTCTCCATTTCTAACTCAGAGAGCAAGTAAATGAGATTGTGGTCTTTCTAGTAGCTGAAATGAAAACCTGGAATTGAATATTTGAAAACAAATCTGTGTAGCTAACTAACATCCATTTTAGTTATTCTGATTTTCTGTTATGGAGGTCTTGAACTGTTTATAACTTGCTATGAATTCTTTAGTACTTTTCCTTTCAATTAATGTGTTTTAAAATTCATTTTGTTTATGACAAATTGAGATTCAAAATTATGCTTTCATCTTCTTAGTACTTTGCAAAAGAAAAGTGGAAAATACTGTCCGTTGATGTCTCACCATCATTCCTGTATCTGTGTTCTTAAAATCTCATGTTGGTGTTATCTAATCTACAAGAAATAAATGGCTTTAGGGGGGAAAAAAAGAAACTTCCCAGTAGGCGTTGGGACTTTCACAGATAACTTTCCTTCAATCTATTCTTTAGCAACCTTGAGTCATCCACAGTGACCAAGCTCATTTGATGGTTTAATAAAAGTGAGAGAAAATGTTATTGATGAACTTAAACTTGAATGATGGCTTGCTGGCAGTGTACTTTGTTTGACAGTTAAATAGAAGTGAAGTGTTTTTTTTTTTTTAAACTCTCCTGCCCGTAGACAGAGCTGATTGTGCGAAAGTTAATGTTAGCAGCGAGAGCTGCAGGTGATACTAATGCAGAATCGAACCATTTGTGGTATCTCTCTTATGGTTTTAGGTGGCTGATGTGGTTTCATTGCTGTCTTTGGTAAAATCAAGCAGTGTACTCTTGGGAATTGTTATTTATTTTCCCAACGTACAGCGCCAACCTCCTATTGGAAATTTATTAATTTTTGAGTAACTTACTCAAGATTTTAACCAAGTCTCTTTTGCTGTTTTTGCAATTGAAAGAGAAACCCAAAAACTGTAGGTCAACCACAATTTGCAGTCCTGTGATATTTCACTTTGGCGACAGATGAATATCAGAAAACAGTGATGTTTAAATTCATTGTTAGCATCAAATGATTTATATGAATGATAGCGTGCAATACAAGAGTGCACTTCTTTTGTGTGTAGAACATTCATCTCTCTGGGATATTTTTCTTAAATTTCTTAGCAATAAAAATAGCTTCAGGAGTGGTATTCTCAAGAGTTGAGCTGGAATTATTTTATGGCCAGGTAAACTGTTATGCTGTCTTATCTGACATTCTTCCTTGAGCTATGGAAAAGCGTTTTTCTGTATGAAAGGCAGAAAGGATGCTTTATGGCAGTTGATAATATCTTTTTTTAAATGCAGAACAGCTTTGTTGTTCACCCCCTGTGTGGGGTTGACCTGGCTGGCTGTCAGGTGCTCTCCCAGCTGCACTCTCATTCCCCAGTCTTCAGCAGGACAGAGCGAAGAAAAAGGATAGAAAAGTTTGTGACTTGAAATATAGACGAGGAGTTTGCTTGCCACTTACCATTGTAAGCAAAGCAGACTTGATTTGAGGAAAAGTATTTTCATTAGCAATGAAATGAATTAGAGTTGGATAGTGAGAAACAAAACTTGGAATGCCTCTCTGTACCTCACTCCTTTTTCCAACTGTGCTGCACTCCTTCCCTCCTGACTATTCTACCCTTTGAACACTGCAGGGTGATGAGGAATGGAGATGTGATCCCCCTAGCAGCTCCTCTCTGCCACTTCTTCCTAATCCTCACAGTTTCCTGCTCCAGCAGGCATTTATTCCATGGGATGCAGTCGTTCAGGGCATAGTCACTGTGTTCCCTGTGGAGTCTTTTTGCTCAGGGGGACAGCATCTTCCACCAGTCTTCTTCATGAGCTGCAGGAAAGCTTCCACTTGGTGTCTAGAGCACCTCCTGTCCTCCTTCTGCACTGACCTCGGTGTCCACAGGGATGTTTCTCTCTCATTTCCTACTCCTTTCTTTGCCTTGCAATCTGTTGTCCTCTCTTTAGTGTGTTTCCCAGGTTCACCACCAGGTTGCTTGCTAGGCTGAGCAATGTCCAGCACAGGTCAGCCTGGCTAATACTTGCAGAGGAGCCCAGCAGCCCTCTGCCAGCCCCTGGGCACTTGCACTCCAGGCCAACCTATCCCTTCTCTCGAGTGATTATGGCTTGGCTTGTAGGTGTGAATGATGTAAACGTTCCATGGATTTAACTCCTGACAGCCAGTTCTGCTGTGATGTGGGCCCACTGCAGGCTTTCCTCGTAGTAAGTACAGGTGAAAAAAAAAAATCCTTTCTGGACATTCACCCTGTTGACATACCAGATAATGATAGCTGTGTGCCTGCTAGGTAGATGAGAGCTCTCCTGGAGAAAGCATCTTTCTGCCTCTTCGGTGACAAGTGGTATTCTTTAATGTATACTTTCCAAGAAACTTTAGCTGTGGTGCGCAGATGAAACCCAGTGTTTCTCTCCAAAGGAGACCCAAATGTTTGCAAATTACAGTGTAAATATTAAATAAATGCAAAGACCAATTCGAAGCTTGCAAGTGGAGCAGACGTCTTGAATAGGAGCTGAATAATACATGAACAGAAATGTAGGGAGCGTGGGTTCCAGGGCAGTGTCTTTAAGCAGAGTGGCTGAGTCAGGTGCTTCCAGGTGAAGTGGAGCAGAGATGTTCTTTACTACTTCAGGTATAGCTCCTTTGCAGCACAAAACAGAAATGGTATTTTGTGTTGCTGCTTTTGTAGGCTCTTCATTTTGCTGTAGTGTGTATAGGAGGTTAAGTGTGCGTGTGTAAAGCTTTTTGTGTCCACTTTGGACTGGCTTACTTCCTGTTTAAAGACAACTTTTGATACAGATAGTGAATTTGTAAGCAGGCTCTGCTTACTTGGTGTATCTTGATAGTAGAGGTTTTAGGAGTTAGTCTTTTAATATATTATGGGAATTTGAAGATCAGTGGGAATGAAAAAGCCTATGTATTTAAATTGTCTTTAAATAGAGTTGGTTTTTATTTATGAGAAAAGCTAGCTTTTCTTGGCAGGTGTGTGCAGCTAACCCTTAGCAAGAGTATTAGCTTAAAACCTGTTGTCCAAAAATTTCCAGATGGTAAAAATTTGGCTCTTATTCTCAAATAAGTTTGAATAGATTGGAAAATAATTCAAAATGTGATTCAACAAATATATTAATACTGGTGGGAATAAGGTTTAGCTGATACTTAATGTTTTCATCTAACTTCCTTTATGGTGTATGATTCTAAAAAAATAACAAAAACTGGACCTATTTAGAGGCAAGCAGACTAGTGTTAAATATTTGGCAGTATTTGAAACAGTAGTGATCAGCTGCTAAGCTGAAATGTTACACTGTGCTGTGTTTAATCACGGTACTATTATTTTTAATGGCTTCAAATGAAGTAGCCTGCAGGAGCAGTAGGACTGGTTTGCATCCAAGGATATACAGGACAAGCAGATGCCTTCCAGCCCTCTTGCTGTAGTCTCATAGCATGTCTTATTTCCTTCTCTCTGCCCTCTCTCTGATCCCTATTGCAGTGTGCAAAATTATGAGCACTGAAGCTGGCCCTTTCCAGGGTGATGTGGGGTGAGTCAGGTCACAGTGACAGAACTTTTGTATTCATATCATAGTGTTGTCCCAGCAAATATTCTTGAACATTATATGCAGCAGAGTCTTCACAGGCAGATAATTAGCTATTGTTCTGACAGTGTTAAAGCACTCTTTTTCTGTAAGATAGGAGACATTTGGCTAGTCTAAAAAAATTGACTGTAGCTATTAAAAATAAAACAAAAGGCATGCGTATTCATCTGTGTGCACAAATTAATGGAGTCTAGAAAAATTTTAGGTAACTAAATTTTCCTCAGCAGATCTGTAGTTTAGCATGCAGTCCTGCCTCAGCCACGTATCCCAATTCAATCACAAATTGGATGTTGCAATATGAATAAATCTGGATTTGCCATCTTTTTCATAGTGTAGTCTGTGGGAGCACATCAGAGTTGTGGCTGGAGTTGGTAGAAGTTCTTTTAAAATGGTTCAGCCTAGAAAGCAACAGGTTTTATGGGAAAAGATTTATTATTTTAGCAGTACTCATGAAAACTTTCGAAACAGCTAGATCATCTGATGGACTTATTTTGTTATTGGTAATGGAAGAATACTCTCTTAATAAATCTTGGAAATCTTATTTTTTCTCCATCTCTTTATTCATTCACCTGTGGTATTTACGTGCTAGCCTTTACCTTTGTGAGAAACACAAACCAAATATAAGATGGAGGAAGAGTTGAAACAGTTCCAAGTTGGTGACTTATGTTATCAAAGAAATATCCTTGAGTGGAAAAGCTCCTTGGTGTAAGTGATGTCTTTAAAAAACTTTTCCTCAATAATGACACTGCTAACAGCTGGATATGGTGTTTTTTTCCTGTCATCTCTATTTTTCCTCCTGTTCAGTTACATTGAAGTACCTCGTTGAATTTCTTCAATAAACATCTTCAGTTTCTCAGGTTCTCATTTCATCCACTCTTTCCTCATACTGTCAAATTATATTTCTGTATTTATTTCTTAACTCCATAAAATAGTGCATTTTGATTTGTTTCTGTCTTATCCCTTCCTGTATTCCTTTCTACTGTTCTGTGGTTTGGAAATTGACGTAATCCGGGAGCTGGGTGATGGACTTGAACTTGGCTGGAGATGATGCATACAACATCTTGTTTCATCTGTACCCACTCTTAAAGTTCTGTAAATCCCTCTGCATCCCTAATGGGTGTTCTCACATGGTACTTTCTTGTATGGGTCGCTTTCACTCCGCTAGCAGTAGAATTCATTCTGTTCTGGAAAGACCCTATTTTCCCTCCTTCCCTAGATAGTGTAGCTTGGCAGCTGGAGTTCTTTGTCATCTTCTAATGCTCCCTTACTGATCCCAAATTACATTGTGCATTTGGAGGGCAGAAGGGCTGTAGTCACCCTTCGTTGCTGTTCCTTTCTTTCTACAGCTGTATAAAGACTTGAGGAATAATAGAGAAGCATGACATGAATAGAAATAGTGGAACAATGTGACTCTGATTATAGACAAGACTAGAGCTTCTGAGTTTTTACTTATTATGCTTTGGCAAGTTATTTTTTTTTATTGTATACTTATCTCTGCAGGACTACAGAGAAGCCTTTTGCATATAGAGGACTGTAATTAAATGCACCAAAATTCAAACTGACATAATAGCTTGCAAAGTCAGTGCTTAGTTGCACTAATTCTTTCGAGAGCAAAATTCTTGCTATGTAGTCCTTTTCTTAGTCACTTTGGAGCTCTTCTCTTTGACATCAGGGGATCCTTTTCAGTCTTTCAGTCGATTTTTCACTTGTTACCTGAAACGTTTGGGAGTTGTTTATCTGAATAAACAGAAGTTTGCAAAAGTGTTCTTCTGAAGCCAATCATGCCAGCCCATAGTTGAGCTGTATAATTTTGAGGGGGAATGATAGAAGCATTTAGTAATGTAGCTGTATAACAAAGGGAAGACTGTATTGCTTCTGATCACTTGATTTACCCTACAAGAGAGAATTTCAGTTTGCAAACATTATGAATGGTGATGATGTTTCTTGTGCTATCTGAGCAAATAGCGAGCAGGTCACTGTGAGTATTCCAAGGGCCCTTGGTCCTGCTCTGCCAACGCACAGACTGAATGTGTAGCTGCAGGAATTCCTTCCTAGCCTCTTTTAGGTGATAAGCTTCATGAATGTTTGGGTCTTCTAAACAATTCTGCTTCTGCCCCAGATTGGTCGTATCTGTCAGCAGGGAAATATGAGCAGTGTACTGCGGCGTGCTCTGTGATGTTTCAGACAGCTGTGTGCATGAGTTCACATGCTCTACTGTAAGTCATTATGACTGTTCAGCAGCTTTGCTTGTGTGCTATGGTTAACAAACTATTTTCACTTTCAGGAGTACCCTAGCATAGCAGTAGTGTGGAAAATCAGAAGTGGTGGATGGCACTCAATTACAGAATCTTCAGATGTGAAGATCTGCTTTGTGGTGTGTGGGTTACGTTGTGTTGTAAACAAACTGTATGTATGTATGTTTTTTTCAAACAAAATAAAAAAAAAATCATGAAAAAGAAAGCTCTAAACACTGGATTCTGGATTCAGAGGATTGTGATTCCTTTTTGGACTGTTTTCTGAAATAACAAACAGCTGAAGAAAAATTTTGGAATGCCTGTTTAGAGTTAAGGCATTCAAAGCTTTCAATTGTATTCGTATTGTATTTAAGATAATATGGTAAAATGGAACAATTCAAAGGAGCTATGTAGGTGAAAAATAGAATCCAACTGAGCTGTAGTCTTTATAACACTGTTAAGAGTCATAAATCCTTGGCAATCACCAAGTAGCCAGATATTCTTAATACTGTGCTTTGCAGTTTGTCATAAGTTAAGTGCATCATTTTGTTGAGACTTTGAAATTTAAAAATGTTGTAAATATCTGTGAAGTTAATTTGTTACAGTAGCTTTCTCATTCAGGGAAGTGTAAATACATGTTAAATGGAAAGCAGTTAAATAGAAAGTCTCTTCTTTTCCTCATTCGGAAACCACGTAAAAGTGATTCTTCCTACTTTGATAAAGAGCCAATCCTTTTGCATGCTTCTGAGATTGTATGCCTGCTTTCTCCATGTCTTCTCCCTTTCTTATTTTCCCCTTTGCCTCTGGATGAATAAACATTAATCCAAACCCTTCACAACCTGCTCAAACGTGATCTAGCTTTGCTTCACCACTGCTGTTTGTTGCTGAGGAGTGCTCCCACAGTCATGTCTGATAGGCCTGGTCTTTGGCTCTGCTAAGGTGAGCAACTCTTGTTTTCACAATGCTTGTTCCATATATTTTTGGAGGGGTGTTTTCTGGAGAGGGATATATATATATATATAATATATGTATATATATACTTCCCAGTACTATTTGTAGTAAAAAATTTTATTTTGTTGCTACTTGCAAATAATGTTTTTTTTAGGGGGGTGGTGGAGTGAGGGTGGTGGTGTGAAAGCTTCTGAGGAAATTCTCCCTTGCATTATGCGAGTCAGCAATGGTAATGCCATCCTGGCTTCTTTTCAGTTTTTTTTAAAGTACCGATCTTGTTTTTAATCCAGTACTACTCTGGAAAAGCAGAAACATTTTGTATGGGTTAAAATATCTTAGGTGAAATGCTCTGAATTTCAAGATAAACTTCTGAATTGAACAAATTACCATTTTAGGTTATGTCAGTGCTTTTGTCAGCTACAGAGGTTGCATTTTGTATTTTGTTTCTACTCTGCTGTAGAGCCTCCCTTTCTCCCTGAACATAAGAGTTAATTTGCCATGCAGTTGTATTTTTCTCCTCAAAATAAAAGAATTAAGCCAGTGAAAGCTCTTTTTCCTTGACGCAGATTTGGCTGTATTAGAGATTTGTTATTACTGATATCCATGTGTGTTTTCCATAAGTCAAACCAAAGTAGTGGTGCCACCAAAACTTAGCAGTGTACGTCAGTGCTTGGATGCTGACTTATGCCCCATTAGTGCTTAAAAAAAAGTGTTTCTTCCTATATTGAAAGCTAATTTTCATTGCAGAGGTCATCAAAGGTACAAGGTTTTTGTAGAAATAATTCCTTCTTTAGGAAAATTCCTAGGTAGAGTTCCTGTCTAGGTTAGGTAGCAAATTACATTGCAGGTATGTTTTTAAAAGGTCTTGACTGCTTATCAAAGTAGTCTCATAATAATCTTCTGCCGGCAGTTTGAAGATTGAAATTGGTGCGATGGGACTGTTTGTTCTACTT
This sequence comes from Lagopus leucura, assembly GCF_019238085.1. NCBI lineage: Eukaryota > Metazoa > Chordata > Aves > Galliformes > Phasianidae > Lagopus > Lagopus leucura. The sequence goes on along the minus strand of NW_024962252.1, from coordinate 57,886,874 downwards.
GCATCTCTTCGAACCATGGGCTCTGATTCACTGTTCCTGTTGAATTTAGATGTCCCTTGAGCTGGTCAAGGGACAGTGTTCCTGGAAGGAGCACTGTTCTAGGTGCAGCAGAAGCCCCCTTCAGCCCAATGTGGTACCTGTAGTAATGTCCACAGATAGATGCCACATGCTTATACTTCTTCCGTAATTAAATCTTCAGCAGTGCTTCCTCTTATATACCTTACTTCTCAGTGGTTTGCGTTTCTTCATAAATTATAACCACCTTTCTGTGGACTCTTAATTCCACAAGCTTATCTTGTAGCTTTTTTAGCTCATTTATATCAGTGCCCTCATTTGTGTTGCTTTCACTGGTCTTTATTGTCATTAATTTTGGTACTGAGTCAAGGGAACTCTCTGCTGCAGTAATTTTTGTCAGTGGGTGAAAGAGAGAGCTGGGGATGCTGAGCTCTGGAGTTGGATCTGCTTGGCAGCTGTCTACAGGTGAGGTCTGAACCTGAGCCTGCATGGTATATGACTGCTTAACACCCAGAAAGGTGTGCAAAACCCTTCTGGAAAATGCACCAAGAAGAGGGTAACGCCTGTGAGTATAACTGATCTATTGGAGTTGTTGCTGGAGGCAGTGGTAATAATCTGATTTGTAATTGCCTGCTTTCATTAGGTGAGCTTGCTTTCTATATAGTCTGTTTCTAGGTAGGTAACGGTGAAACATCTGTTCCAGATTTTACATGCCCTCACAAAACCTTCTGATGACAGTGCTCAAAATCCACATTATTACAGGTTTCAATACAGTCCTCCTAAAAGCTGGCCATTAAATAATAAAAGCATGGAGATTGGGACTAAGTACACACATAATCCTTTACTTAAACAGCTGGCTATTGACGTTCCTTGGCTCAGATTCTACCAAAGCCTGACAAACTTTGAGCTTAGGTTGCTCTGCTCTTGTGTTTCTGAATCTTCTCAGTTTTGGGTACCGCATTTGGAATGGTGTGTCCCACAAGAGCTTTCTGAAAGGAAGTGAGAAATCTTACGTAGGCTCATACTGAAGATCACTGTCTTGTTTCTTTGCATAAGTACTATTGTACTGCATTCCAATACTCATCCTGCAATTGTTAAACAATTCATGTACTTTCAAAGCAGTTAATCAGGAAGGGGTTCAACTCTGGGGGCTAATTAATAACTAAGCCAGAGAAGAAAGTTGGAGTTTAATTGGATGCAGAACTAGCAGTGCCTCAGCCTTCTGGTGGACTGATAAAACCACAGATTTGCTAGAAGCTCTAAGAAAGGACCATTCATAATACTTCATTCTGCTTTATCTTTTGTTTTTTCCACATTAAGATGTCTCAGTAAATACATAAATTGGATAAGACACCTTTGACTGAGGTACTTCTTTTTTTCTGAAGCTGAACAGTTATTTTTTTCCAAGCAGACTGTTCAAAGCTCTGCACTGGATCATGTTTTCTGCAGAAAGACTTCCTAATCCCCAGTGACGCAGTATCACTTTTCCTTGGTAAGCAAAAGAATGTGGTTGTGAAATGAAATAATTTATCTCGAGACATAGACATATATTCGCTTCTTCTTTCTTAGTAGTACAGGTGACAGAACAACACTGAATTTATTTTTGGTAGATCACACAAATACAGGAATGGGTGTACTGATGGTCCCTGTTTCTGTAGTGAATTGCTGTAGCATTTTAGGAGCAGGAATGAGAGAATACTTGGTGTGGCTCGCTCTAACAGATTTTGGACTTTGATTCTTCAGTTATCCAATTCATTTTTTTCATCTGCTTCTCCTTTAAGTTTAGAACACCGCTAGGGCAAATAGATTTTATGAACTTCCTCTAAGCCTTCTGCGTTTCAGATTTCCTCTTAGTAATTACAAAGGTTAATAGGCTGAGGTAAATAATTTACAGGCATCAGCATGGTTCTGTTCCTTGACAAAATAATGGAATAGCTAATGAAGCTCAAACTTAAAATATCTGAAAGCAAGTAGAGGAATAAAGTATAGATTGTTTATTTTGATTTTTTGCAACATCTAAGTTCAGCTTTGTTGTTGAGGTCAGTGTGCAGTAGTTTGAGTTGAGGAACGCCTCATATTTGGAGCTTTCTGTCTGTATTTTGTCTTCAAGCATTACTTGCACTGAAGATTAGTAGGAGTAGTATGGTTTGGTGTAAGTCCTGAATGTGTAGTTGTGTTGCAAGTGTTACAAGTTAGCTACAGAAGAATGTAGAAGCTTTCCTGTACTCTTACCAGTTTGGTGAAACTGTGTAAATGAGCAGCTTTCCAGCAAGTGACTTGATGAGCTTTAAGGTGGATGCTGGCAGGTTTATGAAAGAAGGTCGTGCAGTGTACTTGGCAGAAGCAATGCTCAGTCTGTGAGGAACTTGCTTTCTTTTTATTCTTTACCATAAGCATGTTATGTGTTCTTGGACATGTTCCTCTTTTCTCAGCACTGGTGAGGCCATGCCTAGAGTGCTAAGTCCAGTTCTGAACTCCCCAGTGTAAAAGAAACATGGTTATACTGGAAAGAGTGTCCAGCAAAGATCCACAGTGCTGATGAAGTGACTGCAACATGTCTTCTGAGGGTTTTTTTTTTTCCCTTTTTGAAACGTGTAGATGTATTTTCTCTTGCCTTGTGTGGAGGGGCCTGTGTGTAGAGGGGGTACAATCTAGTGCATACCCAACCATGTGCTGTCAGAACCTGGTGTGTGCAAGAAGTGGATGGGAGCTTGCAGAGAGAGGACAGAGGAATGAGGAATAGCTGACAATGGTGAGGCTCCCCATAGTCATCTGCAGGAGGCTTGTCTGCTTAAGAATTTGGAGCATGGTACGTCTGAGCTGGTTACTATCAGTTTACTTCTCAGGAATTGATTTCTATCTGTCTACGAAAAGCTGTTGACCAACAGAGGCTCATAACAGGTAAGATGAAGGGCTCTGGTGGTAGGAGATTTTGGTAGGGAGAGATGGATGGGAAAGCCTGGGAAACAGATTGATGTCTCTGAAGAGAAGGTTGTGAGAAGACAGAATAGAAGAGGAGGGGAATTGGAAATTGCAGCCTTTAAAATTAGAAAAAGGAGGATAGGAAAATGTCTGGTTTAACAGCATTGGGATAAAAGTCTCTGGACTATGAGGGAATAGAAGGTTCCCTGTTTCAAATAAGAATTTTGCAGTGTGCTTTTGTCCTTACCTGCCTGTCAAAGAAAAAACATAATCTATCCAGCTGCTATTTTTTTGTCATCTGAAGCTAACAGCAAGTCAGCTTTCTTGGCTTGGCGCAAATGATGTGGGTTCTGGGCAGAGCTCCAGGAGTATGAAGAACAGCACATGGAGTATATTGCAGCTCTGATAGTACTTCTCAGAAGTTGTCTCTGGGATATTTCTACATTTTCTTCTGCCACATCAGATATGTTTTTTTTTTTCAGTCAATTATTAAAACTTCTGAAGAAATATTTTTTTCCTACGTGCAAGATTGTTATTCTTTTTAAGAAATTTTGTCATAGGGTATGACATAATGGGAAAATCATATTAAGTCTTCTGTATCATGACCATTAAAAAAGGTTGTTTGGGATGTTGTTTCATTCTGAAACTGCTGTAAGCAGCAGGGAGATCTGCATACAGTTTGTGGCTTGGCTTGCTTCTCTGCCGTGGCAGTGCTGCTTGCTTAGGTTTGTGCAGGATCTTTAGTCTGTCATGTGTCCGATGCCTTCTGGTATGCAGATGGATCTTTTGTGGGAATGGCTCCTGTGTTATGCAGGAGATTGTACTAGATGTTCACAATGATCCCTATGACCTTATATCCTGTGAATCACCTCCACAAATGCAAGTGAGCCTAATAATAGTTCTAATTTGGACGGAGAAGAAAGAGCAGATGGCTAACATGAACTTGTAGAAAGTAATTCTATTTTGTTTGTAACCACTCAGAAATATGAAGACCTAATTTGTGTTCCTAATAAAATGAGCTGTAGTAAATGTAGTTTGTATTCACTACTCTCTTATTTATGCCTTCTGATTTACTGCACCTCTTTCAATGCCATCCTGTTTGCTTAGAAACATCTAAATTGCCAAATTTTGGTCAGGAATTTATTCCCCTTTCCCTCTTCTTCCCATGTGCCAGACATGCTGGCTAGGATCATAGAATCATGAATGGCTTGACTTGGAAGGAAGCCAAGGATCAAGTTCCAACACCCCTATCACAGGCAGGGTTGCCAACAACTAGATCAAGTACTTGATCAGATTACCCAGGGCCCCATCCAACCTGGCTTGAAACACCTCCAAGGATGGAATTTCCACAAGGTCTCTGGGTAACCTGTTCCAGCACTTTAAACCACTCTCTCTGTAAAACAAAAACAAAAACAAAAAACAAAACAAAAAACAAACAAAAAAGCAAAAAAACCTTTCCCCCTGAAATCTCATCTAAATCTCTCTTCCTTTAGTTTAAATCTACTCCCCTTGTCCTATCACAATCTACTCTTGTAAGAAGTGGATTTTGTGCATGCTCATAAGCTCCCTTTAAATATGGGAAGGCTGCAATGAGGTCTTCCTGAAGTCTTCTCTTTAACAAGCTGAAAGGCCATTTCCTTCAGCCTGTCTTTGCAGGAGAGATGCTTCAGCCCTTGGATCATCTTTATGGTCCTCCTCTGGACCCTCTCCAAAAGCTCCACATCTTTCCTGTGTTGGGAGCCCCAGACTTGGATGCAGTTCTCCATCTCGGGATTCAGAAGGGCAGAGTAGAGGGGGATAATCATTTCCCTTGCCCTGCTGGCCAGTCCTCTTTGAATGGAACCTGGGATACTGTTGGCTTTCCAGGCTGCAAGCACACAATGATGGATCATGTTAAGTTATTTGTCAACTGGGATCCCTAAGTCGTTCTCAGTATGGCTACTGTCAAGAAGTTATTTTCCCAGTTTGTTTACATACCTAGGATTACCTTGACCCTAGTGCAAAACCTTGCACTTTGCTTTGTTGAACCTCATTAGGTTCACAAGGGCCCATCTTTTGAGTTTATCGGTGTCCCTCTAGTTGGCATCCCTTCCTTCTGCTGTATCAACCACACTGCTCGGCTAGGAGTCATCAGCTAACTTGCTGAGGGTGTACTCAATCCTATCATCTGTTTCACTGATAAAGATGTTAAGAAGTGCTGGACCCACCATGAACCCCTAGAGGATGCTGCTTGTTACTGGCTTCCACTGGACAAATCCCTCTGATTTAGAGATGAGGATGTGGTTAGGGACCATGTCAAAGGCCTTGCATGTGTCCAGGTAGATAACATCAGTTGCCTTCCCTGTCATGACCACTTTGAGTCATGGTGATAAGAGGAACTTCATCTTTCTGTCTCTATGGGTGAAGCTTGCCCTAAGATATCTACAGGGCACATATTATCCAAGGCAATTGCTGTCACTATAAAGGTATTTGAGATAACTTTATTTTATTATTTTTTTCCCCCCGCAGTGCTCTTTGCTGGTAGCTGAAACCCTTTGCTCTGACATATGATTTACTCTAACAAATTGCTGTAAGAAAATTTCAGAAACTTGCTTTAAAATGTTAAGCTTTTATTGGAAACTTTTCCAACTTTAATTTCAGATATGTGATCACTGGCTGTTTGTGAAGTGTGTATCAAAATGCATTTGTATCACATCCGAAGATATTGTAGGGCAGTCTTCCACTGAGAGGTAGTGCTGGTTAGCTTGACCACAAATTCAGGGTCTGTTGGACTGGAATGGGGAATGTGTCATTGGAAAGCTCTGCCTGAAGGATCAGGAGTTTTCTTCTGAGCATAGAACTTGCTGTCACTCTAGTGTCTCTGTTTTCTCATTTGTAGCTGGCTTACCACTGTCAGCATCCACAAATTGCCAAAACTGGGTCAGCTTGGGGCTGACCTGTGAGGCCTGGTTGGGAAGGGACTGGGCCTATGGTGTGTTCCTTCAACCCCTTCCACCTACGCCCTGGCCTCCTGTCACTCTCTTTTGTCCCATTGAGAATAGAAAGCTGTCATGCGCCCTCCAGAGCAGCCCTGTGTGCGTACTGGGGGTGCTTTGCCTGGAAGCCTTGGTTCTGCAGAATCATGACATGGAAGCAGTCAGGTGGCTGGCGGGTGAGCGTGGGAGTTTGAGCAGGCCTGTGGTGTGGTGTTACAGCATTATTTCTGTCTGAGAGCTTTGTGCTCTCTTTAAATACCATTCCAATGTGCTGAGGCCAGCAGCATGGAGCGTTGGATTGTTTTTGCTGGGAGGTATGGGAATGACTATTTTAATATTGCTTCAGCTGTGAGGATTCCTTCTTCTTAGTTATCAGTTGCTGGGGGATTTTTTTTATTGTGAAGTAAATCCAATTTAGCTTATACTCACAGCACACTTGAGTGAAAACCACAGGGGTTCTTCGTTACTACTCTGTAGCGCTTTGTTTCGGCTGGTGTTTGGGAAACACCAGGGAGTTGAGATATAAGGTTTTTTTTGATCTGTGTTTCCTTTAGTAGTGCTTATTTCATAGTTTGGTCTCTACAGAGAATTTGTGAATTGGGTAACTGCGTTTTGTTGCCGTAGGCAGGTGCCATTACTCTTTTGTTAGAAGAACTGTTGTTACAGCTGAGTTCTTGCCCAACTGCTGAAATTTGCTGTGAGGGAAGGAATGAAGAAAACCGTTGTGCTGGCCACTGATGGTGGGGACTGAAGATGCAGTGGGAAGGCAGAAACTTAGAGTGAACAGCTTGCTGCTGCAGCCATTGGTTTCTAATGGTAGTGCAAGAGAAAGGGATCTGCACAACAACCCTAAGTTTTGCTTTTTTTTTTTTTTTTTAAAAGCATTGACAACACAGGAAAGAGCTGCTAATGAAGCTTGTTCTGTTTTAATGAAGTCAGGACCCAGTATACACCGCTGACTGTTGGAAGTTCTTTAAGCCATGTAGTTGTGAACTCCAGTGCTTTGTAGTTTGCTTGGCTTTGCGTCTCTAGCGGAGATAAAAACTGCTTTGGTTTCCAGCTTCAAATTTTCAATGCTTAGTTGAGTGTCTTTAGATGTGAATTAGTCTGAGTTGCTTTGACAAAAGGATGGTTACTTTCGAGATTGCTTTTCAGTCAAAAAAATCCTGCACACAAGAATAGGAGCACCTATTCCTTCTGCGAATGCGAGGCTGTCAGATGTGCTGGTCCTGGGTGGGGCTGTCCCTGTGATAGATACTCTTGCCTGCCCAGAGGTATAGGCAAAGAGTTGTTTCTGACTTTGTTACATTCCTAGTGCCTTAACTGGAAGCCACAGGCTAATTCCTTCTTTTATTTCTAAATTCCTTCTCTACACTGAAGTGAGAACTTAAAGAAGTGAGGAAGGCAAACTTAAGTCTTAAAATGTGAGCTGGCCATTGGCAACTTGTTTTGAACTGGTTGGCAGGTGAGATACAGGATTTACCTAGTTCATTCTGTTCATTTCTCCAGGGCACTTTCATCATAGTGCTGCTCTGCCAGCTACTTTGGGTGCGAAAACTTTTGTCTTTCAAAAACTGAATAGCATGGTTTCGTCATGTAACCACATAATGCATTTTGGGGGAATAATGGAGCTGGCTCTCAGTATGAAGCAGAGGTTAAATAAAGGGCAAAGCAGAATCCAGTGAGGTTTTTGTTTTTTATCTCTCTGTGTTTAGTTCATTGGGATTCCTTTTTGCTCCTGAACATATTTGTAAGGTAACAGCTTGAACCTGAACTGCACATTCGGTTGTCTCAGTGGAATTAAGGGACAGTGCTCAGAGTGGAGGAGGTATGTAAGACTGTAAACGTGACTACTGTGGGTGATCAACTGCCAGGAGAGAGTTAGGGCGTTAGCTCACATGAGCTGTTTGTTTTGGGAATACCTCTGTTGCATAGATGTGCATCATGTTGTATAACAGAAGCCAACATCCAGAATAGGAAGCTTTTTCCTTCTGTTGTCATCACAAGAGTTTAATTTTGTGTGCGTGTTGGTTTCTTTTTACTTCCTCTTAAAGGAACAAACTGTTCTGACATTGACTGTTAAAAGCCCATTAAGTGACTGGAGGGCATGCAGAGCCATATTTTTTCAGAGGAAACAATTGGTACAATGATGAAGTAAAAGTTGGCCCACACTCTGTCCTTTGCTGTTATGCAGTTCTATTCAGTGTGAGGCTACAACAGTGTGAAAGGAAACGCAAGTGTTTCAGCAACTTGGTAAATTTGTTTTTCACTCAGCTACAACTTGCTGACATTTTTAATGTCTTGTGTGAAAAATGGTGTGTAGTACCATGTGCTTCACTGAATGGTAATACTGTTTTTTGACTAATTTGTTATTGGAATCCTTATGTCAGCCTCCAGGGATTAACTTCACAGACTCATAGGAATCTAAAGAAAATTAATTTGAGGGATAAAATAACTTGTTGCTGTTGTTAACAAAGCAGCACTATATTGGTTTCAGATTGTTTTCCAGTGATTTATAGCAGAAAGCTTGACATGACCCTAGCTATAATGGCCAATTACAAAAATCCTAGTTTCAGAGGGTTTTTATAACGCAAATGTGGAAGTGTAGTTTAAGTGGGAAAGCATCTCCTGTTGGTTTTATTGCTGAGCAAGAATGCTTTGGAGAGATGAGGGTAGTGAGCACTCTCATTCTTTGCTCAACTAGAAAGGACACTGAGAGATAATGGGATCCATAAATCCATATCACTTCTGCCTCCATTGCACATCAAGTTAATTTGTGACAGTTGTGGGATTTTTGTTTGTTTCTCTCTGTCTCCCTAGGAAACTTTTTCTTAAAATGGGGAAAAGGGGCTGGATTTTTAGTAAATGTCACACATACTATGGCAATGGACAGTCTAAGCACATAAATTGAAATGAGCCTGAGCTTTGGAAGCCAGAGCTGGGGGACAGGTGCAGGAGCACGGCCTGGCCAGCTGAAGCTAATATAATCCTGGGGAGTAGGAGACTTCCCATGTACTGTTCTTGGAGGGGAGGAGGGGTTCAGTAGAAGGATAGAACTTACTGACTGATGTTTAAAAAGAGATTGACATTTTTACATCTCAGTGTGTTTGATGCAGATAGTACTTGCAATTAATGTGAATGGGAAGCATTATTAGTAGGTGGACAGAATTTGGGACTGAACTTTGTATAAGGCTAATTTTTTGGTCTACCAATATCAGTGAATAATACAGATTGGTCCTGTCTCAAAGAAAAAAACAAACAAACAACAAACAAACCCACAACACCAACTTGGAGCAGGAAAAAAGTCAAAATGTTTAATATATATGGAGTTTAAATCTTGATTCTGATATTCTGTGTCAAGCATGCACCTCATGAGAGACTATGTCTAAAATTACAGCTGACTGCCAAATGACATTGTTAAAAACAGGCTGGAAAGCAGTCTTCTCTTTGCTGAGTTGCAGGCTGCAGCTCCTCCCTGTGCTTTGACCTGTAGATTCTCTCCTTCCTGTTCATCCCGCTGGGTCCCAGGTTGAGGTGTGCTGGTGCTGCACCAGTAGATGCCTGCCTGGCTGCCCAGCCCTTTCACACACGGCTTAGTGACAGTTCATTCACCTCGTTTGTGATTCAGCTGTAAAACCAAGCTGGAGGTGGGTAAGCACGTGAGTGCTTCCAGGGTTGTCCCAGCAGCTTTGCAGCTGAAGGAGGCTATTATCTGCATCAAAAGCTTCAGTAAGGACCTTAGCAGCTTGGGAAGTAATGCATCAGAGTAAAGAAGTGTTGACAGACTGTTGATTAAAAGGCTGTGGTTTCGTAGGCTGCTGCTCTTCACCAGGTTGGAAGTTTGTGATTTTGGTATGTGTGTTGTTGTCCATCTCAGAGCTGAGGAGCACTGCAGAGCTGAGCTTAATGCGAAAGAGACACAATTTCCATCAAAGCTGAAACTACACCAGAGTTTTGTGTCTACAGATAAAGATATTTCTGCTATTGAGTTTAGGTGGTGTTTAGTTCTACTTGTTTTTAACAAGCTAAGATGAAGAACAATACATTCTCACTCTTGGCTTTCTTGTCTCTCTCCAGATGAACACAATGATGTACAGAAAAAGACGTTTACGAAATGGATCAATGCTCGGTTTTCCAAGGTAACACTGGTTTGAAAACACTTTATTCTTTTTTATTCATTGCTTAGAACAGTATTGATTAAATATACTTGGCTCTTTTGTAGAATGTGCCTAGTAAAATGTGTCAAAATATTTAATGAAAGCATGCATCTGCTAGGCAAAACAGTGTTTATTTCTTCATTTTCACCACACACATAAGCATTTTCCACAAAACCAACATACTGCATGCCTTGTTTAAGATCTCAGAATGATAGATTCTATTTGTTGTTGTTAAAATACACCATTATCTGCATGGTGGTGTCTAGTTTTTAGTCATCTTTAAGCAGTTCATTTTGCATGCAGCTTTCTGAGTGTATTAAAGTAGATTCTGAGCAGCAGTCACTGTGTTTACTCTGTGCTGCTGAGTCAGCTTTGCACATCTAAAACACTCTGGAAACCTCTATCTGAGGCCACCTGGTGTTGCCACTTTAAGTATTGACTGAAATTTTGTTTAATTGCTTGCTCATTTTGAATTCTCTCTGGCTTTCATGCTGTACATTTCTTGTTTTAATTCTCTGTATTGACTTGACACTTACTGAGGTTCTTGTTTTATATTTCAGGATGAGAAGGGAAGCGGTGGTTGCTTTGGGATGCTATTTAAAGCCCACTTTTAATGCCATTTTAATAGTGAAAAAAAAGCATTGCCCAAGAGTGTGATGCCTGTGGGAGGTTTCTCTGGTTTACAGTTAGGAAGTGCAAAGGAACATGGGTTACAATCAGAGAACAACCATGTTTTTTGTTTTTTTTTTTTTCTTATTTTCTTTTTCTCTAGCCAGTATGGTGCTGAGTGGATTAAGGATAACTGCTAGTTATCCTGCTTTGAATAGGGCCTTATGTGAAATCCCAAAAGTTAATGTAAGTTTAGAAGGAATATTTTGGTGCTTTTTAAATGCAGCACTGTGACAGTGCTATGGCAATGGATAGCTGCCTCTGCAGCGTTGCCCTTCTGATATTCTTGGTCAGCCTAAAAAGAAAGTTTTACCTTCCTCCAGAGCTTCCTGTGCAATCAGACACCAGGCAATGCAAAGTTTGTGGCCTCAGTTGATTCATTTTGGCCTAGGTTTGTTTTGGCTGAAAACTGATATGCTGCACTCTTTATCCAAGGCATGCTTGTCTAGCTTCCTCTTTAGGGGAGCAACGTGTATACATAAATGATTGCTCTCTATTCTGCCTTCGGTGCTGAAACAGAGGAATGGTTCTGTGGGAGCAGTTAGGCAGGGCAGGCTTGTGTAAGGAGTGAAAACTTGGTAGGAAAGGAAGGCCTATTTTAAGAAACTTACCTTGGCATAAAGACGGCATGATCTTGGAAATGATGGTGATACTGAGAATGCGTTATGTGGCTTGTTTGTACATGTTACAGACATGGCTTTCTATGGAAATAAATACAATTGTTTTCAGCCTTTATATACCCATGGGTATGTTATATTAAAAGGCTTTTCCTTTTATGTTATGTATTCATATGGATCCTGCTTGCCCTGTGGCAGGGAATTCCAGGAGCTATGGTCAGATAGTAGTTGTATTTAGAATAACTTGTTAACTTCGAGGCCCATTAAAGTACCTCTAGCTATGTAAGCCTTGTTAATAATTAAAGAGATTTATTTTTAAGGACATACCTCACACATCTAATTCAAACTTGATCATGCCCACTTTGCCATGTCAAGATCTTGGCTTAGGAAGATTTATGAACTTGTGTTCAAATTACAAGGAAATTGCTCATGTGAAGCAGAAATCTCCACCTGTAAGAGTCTAGTTTCAACTATACTTTTAAAATGGGCAGGGATGAATTACATTGTTATTGAAGCTTTTTGCATTGTTTAAAATTAATTTTCTGTGAACTAGATTGAGCGAGCTGCTTAGTAGGACTGAGATTTTGGAAGTTGGATGAATGTATTAGACTTAAGTGGCAGAAAATAAAATGGTGGCTGAGGAATGTATGGAAATGCAAAATTCACTCAAAGAATTTTAATTGTCCTTCCATGTTGACTATGTTATAGTGCTCCTTCATCTAGATGCATAAATAAAAACTAAGTAGCTCAGGCTTTACAGCCTATTTTTCTAACTTTGGGATTTTTGTATGCCATTGCATAATGTACTGAAAATTGCCAAACTTGATTAAATAAATCCAGTGTAGATTTACGAAGGATCTAGAAAGGCAGCATATCTCTCCTTTCTCTCATCAGAGAGTAGTTAGGTGAGTGCAATGCAGTAACGCTCAAGTGTGCTATAAGATACTAATAGCTGCTTTGGGCACCTATCCAGCAAAATGCAAGTTCTTGCTCTATTTTATAGTACAGTAACTTGGTTTTTGCACATTTAACTTGAAATGCATCTTGTACTTCCTTATGAAGTGAAGGGATAAGTAATTTAAAGTGGTTGGGGACTTAGTCAGCGAATGAACTCAGCCAAACCTCAGTGCTTGCTGTAGAAATGTGCACCTCAGAAGAGCAGCGTATACAACTCACAAGTTTGTGATGGTCATGTAGCACAAATATTCTGTATAATTGTGAACAAAATTAACCTAGCTGTTTTGTAAATTATAACTACTATAAAATCTGTAGAGGTGTAATCAGTACAGATTTGATATTGAAAGAAATGTCAATGCAGAATCATAGAATGGCTTGGGTTGGAAGGGAACCCCAAGGATCATCAAATTCCAGCACCCTATTACAGGCAGAGTTGCCAACTGCTAGATTAAGTACTTGGTCAGGGCCCCATCCAACGTGACCTTAAATACCTCGGGGATGGGACATCCACAACTTCTCTGGGCAACTTATTCCAGCACCTCACTGTTCTCTCAGTAACAAACTTCCCTGTGACATCTCATCAAATCTCTCTTGAGTTTAAAACCATTTCCCTTGTCCTATGAGTATCTACTCTTGTAAAAAGTTGATTTCCCTCATGTTTGTAAACTCCTTTTAAATATTGGAAGGCTGAAGTGAGGTCTCCCCCTAGCCTTCTTCTTTAACAAGCTGAATAAGCCCATTTCCTTCAACGTATCTCCACAGGAGAGATGCTCCAACCCTTGGATCATCTTTGTGGCCCTCCTCTGACTGTCTCCAAAAGCTCCACATCTTTCCTGTTTTGGGGGCCTCAGAATTGAACACAAGTCCATGCTCTCATCCAGCAATTCCTTAAAACATCATGAAGTTTGATCGCTTGAAGTTCAGAGTCCTGACTCCAATCTTTGCCAGTCCCACATTCCTTGAAATCACAAACTCAAGCAGGGCATGGTTACTGCAGCCCCGGCTGCCTCGATCTTAATATTTTTAATGATCTGCTCCACATTGTTGAGCACTAGATCCAGCAGCACCTCTAGTCGATCTCTCTGACATTTGAACCAGAAAATTATCAATGGACTCCAGGAGTCTCCTGGTCGATCACCTGTAGCTTGCCCTGTTGTTTTGCCAGCAGATATCCTGGTGGTTGAAATCCCCCATCATGATGACAGCCCGAGAATATTTCAGTATATTTTTATATTAAGCCATACATATGATATTTGTCCTTATTATTTTTCCATTGCTCCAGTCTTGATCATGACTTAGACTTAGCTGTTTCACTGTCACATAGCCTACTTTTATATATAGTTAATATACAGTCTTTAAATATACCAGAGTTGTATTCCCTATCCCCTTTTCATTCCTATGTCACTTCTTACATTAGTTTTGTTTATTTTTGTGGCTATGTATTTATGGCTGTACGTTAAAATAAATAAATCTGTTCAGGTTCTAAATTCAAGAGATAAAAAATGAAAAAAATGCTGAAATTCATGTTCTTACCCTGTATGCTCTACTAAAGTTTTCGTAAGTGAGAAGGGCCATGTACTGCTTTTTCTGTTGAACTTTGAATTCAGGATGGGTTATGCTCAGTAAGTCAATTATACAGTATATTTTTGTGCTTGCTGAATATATAACCACATGAATCAACTCAGTAAACACGATGTTACTAAACCTTTTTATCACAGAATTACAGAATGGAAGGGACCTAAAGGAGCATCGAGTTCCAACCCCCTTGCCACATGCAGGACCACCAATCTCCCCATTTAATATTAGACCAGGCTGCCCAGGGCCCCATCCAATCCAGCCTTGAACACCTCCAGGGACAGGGCATCCACAACCTCTCTGGGCAGCCTGTTCCAGCACCTTACCATTCTCTCTGTAAAGAACTTCCCCCCGACATCCAGCTGAAATCTTCTGTCCTTTAACTTAAAGCCATTTTCCCTTGTCCTGCTGTTATCTACTCTTTCAAAGAATTATTTTTAGTATCATTGATTCTTCCTTGGTTTCCTTTATGTGATGACTGTGGTTTATTTTTTTGTAGATTTTAATGGGTATATTTTCAGAACACTTTTCTGCAATGCAAGAGTGTTGTCTTGTGTTTACAGCCACTGCAAATATTGATAAATATTAAAGGTAAACTGATTTTCAGTGTCCCATCAATGTTGGCTAGATATGTAGAGTTGGATATTTTTGTAATGTCTTCACATAATCTAGAGCTCTGAGTCATATTTTGGCTCAGACAGATAATTTATTCTGCAAACTGAAGCAAACCATCTAAAAAAAATATATTTTAGATTTTGAGGTGGGGCTTGATCAGCATAGGGAAGAGACTTGGGGAAGATGATGCCTGTGTCGACAAAGACAGGGATAAGTGGTCTTTAGACGTCTCTCTCTTTTGCACATAGCTACTGGTTACTTATAGGTTATGCATTAAATCACAGATCTCACTAGAAAGCCAGAGTTTCCAAGGGAAACTTACATGAAAAGTGATTTTTTTCTCCCCTGAAATGTAACTGCATTCTTTAACCAGCTCTACAAATTGATGCAGTGATGACTGCAGCTCGCCTGACATGTAGGTACAGCCCAAACCGCAAAGGCTGGATGATCCACAGCTCCTTAGTCAATGCCCCTAGGTTATAAAATAAGAGGATTCTGACTTTAATATCTTGGCTGTGAAATCACTGCTTGTTCGTACCCCACTTCTTTCAGTAATGTTCACAGAAGTAGATTAAAAAATTACTTTTTAGTGTCACAGAAGAACTTTTGGCTAAAAGTAGAGCTTGAAACTAGTTGCACAGGATAGATTTCTGCTCTATCATCCATAGCGCCTGTCTTTTTGCAGTATTCACCTGTGCTTAATAAATGCTTCTTTTACCACATCGTGAAATAAGGCAGGACTTCTGGATCTTTCTCTGTACAGCAGTAATTTGCTCCTCCAGCAGATCCGGTCTATGTACTAGATTAATCCAGGAGAAGGTAGAGAAATCACTTAATAATGCAGATGCATGCAGTATTTGTTGCACATAAGTAGTGGGAGTGAACAGAGACTTTGTATTCAACTCTGATTTTTACTTTTTTAGGCTTTAAAAATAATTGCAATTGGAGTGTATTAGAAAGGCATAGCAGCAGGCTTTGGGGTGTGTAGATAAATCTTGAAGACCTGTGACATTTCAGCTGACAAACAGCATAGTGGTAGGATACTAGCACTTTCGGTGTGGAAAACTCTAGAAGGTTGCTAGATTTTATAGGCACACTGAGACAGGAAGAAGTATTTCCCACTTTTCACCCTGCGAGCACAGACTTTTCTGCCCTGTTTCTTTACAGCTCCTACTTACTTAACTCTGTTCTTTTCTCCTCACTTACTGTTACAACCTCCTGCATTTGAGAGCTTGACTGCCCAGCAAATTCTGGCAAATCTGGATTTTTTTTATCATACTGCCTATTCTGTTCCCACTTCTTTGTCACTTAGTTACTTATCCAGTGAGACCCAGTTTTTCTTGTCAAAGTTGCACACATGGTCTCTCCCTCCTTCCTTTCTCCATCTCCCACTTGAGATCTCATCTTCTCATCCCTTACAGGATTTGATTTGTTTTGATTCATTTTGCATCTTTTTGCCCCGTTTTGCCCTTTTTATCTCTTGGCAAAGGGTCAGACTTTGCTGGCTTTCATGTTCCTATTTTTCAAGGTATTCCTTTTCCAAGCTTTCAGATTGCTTGTTTTACTCTCGTGCTGTTCCTGAACTTGGCAGGTAGGAGCCCCAGTCAGCACAAGAAACATGATGCCCTATATCTTAATTTAGATCTGCGGAGTCAGATCTGTCACGGCTTGTCGGAACTTTGCTCTGTCACTCTAGACAAAGTTCACTCATCCAGCATGGGCAAATTGAGACCTTTTCCTAAGGAATCATTATCTTCTGTTATATTTGGGAAATTCTCTCACAGATGGCAAAAACACTATTTTTAAGAAAGCAGTGTTCTGCTGAAAGAGCATTAGACCCTTGGTGATGTTTATACTGTGTGTGCTAACACTTGGTGCAGGGCTTCTGTGCATTTGTTATCCTGGGCTCTGTTATGTCCTCCTTTCCTAGAGAAGTACCAAATAAAACAACGAGAAGGTGGCAGAGGACAAACTGGCGGGCTTTTATTTGGAGTGCCTAGCGATGAGATAACTTTTATGTACCTTTAAAATTAACACATTCCCTCCTCCACTAGGAATTCTTGTGATAACTGCACAGGCTTATCTAACTTTCTGAATGGTGCTATATAAATCTTTTCCAACATTTTTGCTCTTTACTTTTTTTTTTTCTGTTCTCCAAGGGTTGTTTTTTCATGTAGTAATCGTCTGACTCCATACTTGTGAAGACATATTGTTACTCTGCTGTGACTCTTAGCACATGTGATAAATCTTTTTGTAGACAAAAGCATGCCTCTTCAAGATAATTAATTTCACACGACCTGGGATACCTGAAGTCAAAGACCTTTTGGAATGGATTTTTTTTTTTTGGCAGGAGAATTCTGAAGTTAAATACATTCAAGAGGGCAGATCAAAAAGATTGATTGGACAATTTTGTCTGTCCAGGGAAATAAGACCCAAGAGAGTCTGTTCTCTTTCTGGTTGAGCCTTTGTGGTACAAGCAAGGAAATAGTTCCTTGCTTGTAAAATAACATACGATCTACTTGTTCCTGATTTTAGCAATGCTCAGTTTAACTCTAAGATGTAGCCTCACTCAAAAAGATAGTCAAGTCTTATTTAAAAAAGGAAAAAAAAAAAAAAACAAACTCCAAAAAGGCCTATGAAATCACAAACAAACTCCAAAAATCAGCCTATGAAACTACCTGAGTGGAAAAGAACTGTTGTTTGTATGAACTGACATAAAGCCTTGAAAAAGTTATTTGGTGTGCTTTTGTTTCTTATATGGGTTGTTTTTTGACCTCTTCTCAGAGGGAGGCCCTAAGAAATGCAGGAAATTATTTTTCTCTTCTAGTAGGCTATGAGATGTGATAAGGATGGTGAGGCAATAATAAGTTCATGATCTTTCCTGAATTTAGATACTGCATGAGAATTGCTGACTTTCTGCCTTTCTCTTAACTGCTGTTGGCCTCTGCTCTAATGAGTGTACAGTCAGCATCATCCATGCTGGACTTCAAAGCTTGCGATAGTCATATGGACTCTAACTGCTGATTTTAGTTACTGCTCTGGACTTTGAATTAGATTTTGACTGTAATTCACAATCTCAGTTGGTAACTACCCAGTTGTAGTGTTTGTTTGTTCATCCTCAGGCATGACAGCTGACTCTGGTATAGGTACTGAAGCAAAGTCATTCCTTCATCTGGTCAGCAGGACCTTTTTTTATTTTTAGAGGAATCAAATTACTATGCTGAAATTTATATACAAATTCATTTTAGTTCCGTTATGTTATATATCAGTGTGAGTTAATGTAAATGCATTAATAGTAACTCTGGGACATGGGGAAAATATTCAGAGTTACTGATGACTTGTTTGTTTTTATGGCTTCCTATGTCTGATATTTGCTTTTATGTTTTTCCTCTTTTTTAATGTGTACTCAACCAGGTATCTCAGGTGTTCTGTAAAATGAGCTATCGTTAGCTTTTGGACTCCTTAAGCTCCTGTCTATCACCTGGTAGAATTAAGCTTTCTGCTGTATCTCAGTGATTGGTCTTAATTTTTTCTTGTTAGTATGGAACTTGTTAGTCTGGAGTTATTTAGTTGCGTTTAATTATTTTAGTGATATTTAATTCTGTCTTTTGCTCCTGTGATTGTAAAATTCTTATTTTATATCAAAATTTGTTTTGTATACTGATTGCACTTGAGCATATTCAGCAAAGATGTACCAAAGGGAGTAGAGCGTACTCGAAGTACATCTGCCAAGTTGCAGTACATCTAACAGTTATGTCTGTTCTTGTGTAACTCCTCCATGCCAATGGAAGGAAAATGGAAAAAAGGAAAACTTTTTAATAATAACAATAATAGTAAAAGTTATGTAATCAGTGATAAGGGTCTTAAATTAGAAATTGGCAGGATTTAACAGTTTTATTTGTTGACTTGGTTGTTTACTTTTTTCATCGACCTTTTTGCTTTCTGAATTTTCCCACATTGAATTCCCATGTATTGGTCTCATGAGGAAGCAGCACTGGACATTTTTAACCTATATTAGTCATAGTAAAGTGTAGCTCTTACTGTGTTGTTTGTAACTGAGTTTAAAACAAGTGGTTACCATGAATTTCCTGGGAATGGGTTTTAATGTGACAAATGGTTCACGCTGTTCATTAAGCACCATTCAGTATCTCTCCTTTCTCAACATAAAAAGGGGATTTGCAACTCTACTACTGTTTACTAAATGCTTATCTGTTCCAAAACAAACAGAATCACCAATGCAAACCAAAACAAAAAAAACAAATCTAACATCAGATAGGGTCACATAACTGAAGCTGTGCGTGGCTTTTGTTCAACAAACTGAATGCTGATAGCTGAATTTGTACCATCAGTAGCAATGAATGATTCTTTAGGAAAAACGAAAATAAAAATCTGATCCAGATTTCATTTATAGCTTTCTTTGTTTTTGGGGAACGCTTTCTGGCAAAGGGAAGGAATGATCTTTGCACAGCCATGGCAGGCCTGAATGACCTTTGGAAATCCCTCACACAACATGTAATCCCAGATGTATGCCAGCAGGTGAGTCCCTGTCTTAAAGATGAATCTAGGTGGAGAGGCTGGAAGGTGGCCAGCAGGCGTGTGAGGGCTGCTGCTGTCAGGATGAGGTCACTGTCAGGTTGCTCCTGCCTACTTGGGGGTGGTTCTCTCACTACAATGTGCAAAGCTTATGCCTGTGCTGACTGGTCCTTATGGCCTATGCCTTTCTCCAGTTCAGAGATGGCTAAGAAGAGGCAGCTACTGCCTGAGTCAGAGAGTTGTAGAATCTTTTAGTTTGGAAAAGGCCCTTAAGATCACCAAGTCCAACTATCACCCTCAACACTACCAAGCACACCACTAAACCATGTCAATAAGCTCCATGTCCACATGTTTCTTTAGTATCTCCAAGGATAAGCTTCCCCGGGTGGCTCATTTCAATCCCTAACCACTTTCTGTGAAGAAATTCTTCCTGATGCCTAGTTTAAACTTCCTCTGGCACAACTTGAGGCTATTTCTGCATGTCATATCACTTGTCACCTGAGAAAAGAGGCTGACATCCTCCTCACTGTGACCTTCTTTCAGGTAGCCTCGCTCCTCTGGATTTATGAATCAGCATTAAATCCACTTTTTGCTGTAGATAGCCAGCAGACATTCTTTCTGCACCCTCCTTGCCTCATGTTATGGAAAGGGCTGGCACCAGAAGTGCTATCAAAATGCAGTGTAAGGAGGTGGGCTGTTTCTGATCCTTGTTTGTGAATCCCTTGATAGATAAAACATATGTTGCCAAGCCAAGGTTACAGCAGACCTTTTCTGAGATTGCCTGCAGTCCTTAGCTCCTTTTTTTTCTTTCCTTCCTATTGCTCTGCCTGCCTTTTTCTTCCCTCTCCCTCTTTTTCTTATGCCAGTCCCTACTGAAGTGAATCAGCTACTTTCCTGCTGCCAGTTTAAAGCATTTGGGAACTGACTTGGCCTTCTTAGTCTGTTAATTATGTTCTTTTGTCTATCTTATGTAGCCCTTGTCTCTATTGCAGAAAGTGTGCCTGCAGCTCTGCTGGCAAAGCGCTCGCAGGCTGTGAAAAGTTTCTGCCAGTGTTTTCTGTGACAGCAAGAAAAAAACAACAAAAACAACTAGCGCATAAGTTACATGGAGCAAAACTACCTTCTGTTAACTGATACAAGTATTCAGTGAGGGGGATATGAATGTTTTACACCCTGTACTGGCACAGTTCTTCTGGTAGGATCTGTGTTCCTGCCTGTCCTTTATACTATCTTGGTAAGCTGGGCCCTATTTTGTCTTTCAGAAAGGACTCTTTATCTACCTTGTGTTTGTATAAGGCTTAGCTGGCCCTTAAGTACTTACCAAAGCAACGATGATTAGCAATTTGCCCTTGCTTGAGGGCTTATGGTTTATCACTGTCAGTCTTATAATGCACATACTTGCATTCCTTCATATATTATGTTTGGTGATGGAGTGCTGCTACTCGTGGAATGCTGAACTCTGTTCTGCTTGTGTCATCTTGAAGTAGAAAGTGGATAAAATACTGTCAGTTTTGAAAAGGTAAAATTTAGATTGGCTTAGCATACTGTGGACTCTGCAAGATGCTTTTTTATCTTACTCAAATGTGTATTTATGTGTGTGTGTGTCTGTGAATATCTGCACATAGACTTTTTCCAGGAGGCCAGATCTCTTTCTGTAGATTAGATGTGTGGGTGTGGGAAGAGCTGAGGCCTTACGTGCAGTATGGGAGGTGACTTCTGCCTGCCCCTTCTGCCTGAGCTCTGTTGGCTGCAGCACACCAGCACGAGCTGTCCTGTGGCTGCGTTCTCCACCACAGCGTGACTGAGGCAGTGCTGCTTGCACAGGGCACTGCAGCTCTCCGTGTGCTGTGGTGGCTTCATGTTGGTGGGCAGCTCACTAGCAGTTGGTCAGATAACTTGTTGCCAACGGGAGGAAATCCCTAGGCATATGCAGTGGAACCTGTCTGAATTCCTCTGTGATTGTGTGTGCTGTGCTTTTACACTGCCTGCTCGTGATAGGCTGCGCACAACCACTTTATGACTTATGTGCATCTGCTATCACGACAGTGTTTGAGTGGTATTACATCCAGCCAGACCTCTGCTAGCTCCTGCTATCTACCCTCCTGTACAAGTGAACAATTTCTCCATCCCCCTACCAACAGTATCTCCTGTATGGTGATGCAAACCAGATCTAAATCAGATTTATTTCTCTGTATTTCCCCTGTGAATCACCTCCTCCCATTACATGCCACAAACTGTACAAGAGGTTTCCTGTCCTGCAGCTCCAGCATGCTTTAAAGGTTTAGTCTAGATGCTGTGAGTAGCAAAACATCTGAAGCATCTGAGAAGCGCATGCACTGGGGTGAAAGCTTTGTGCCCTAGAATGTGTGTGGCTGAGCTTAGGCAGTGGCAGTATGTGATGACAAAACATTACCATATGCTGGGATTTAGTGAATGCTTCTATTGGGTGTTAGTCTACCAGCTGTGTATCTTTCCACATCCTTTACCTAAGTATGTGTGAATGTGTAATACGCACACTTTCAAGCAAGACTTGTAAAAGTAATTAGAAAATAAATTTGTCAGAAAAAAACATTTTGGATCTAATTTACCATTAGAAACAGGCTGATGTCTGTGTATTTTAACTAAGTTGCCTTACTTATATGATTGTCCTTTCTGTAGTTAGTTCAGTTGGCTGAAACTGAATGAATGTGACTAAGGTGATCAGGGGGCTGGAGCACCTCCCCTATGAGGACAGGCTGAGGGAGTTGGGCTTGTTCAGCCTGGAGAAGAGAAGGCTGCGGGGTGACCTCATTGCAGCCCATCAATACCTGAAGGGAACCTACACCCAGGAGGGGAGTAAACTCTTCAAAAGGGCTGACAACAGCAGGACTAGGGGAAATGGTTTTAAGTTGAAGGAGGGAAGATTTAGGTTGGATGTTAGGGGGAAGTTCTTTACTAGGAGAGTGGTTAGGCCCTGGAACGGGCTGCCCAGGGAGGTTGTGGATGCCCCGTCCTTGGACGTGTTTAAGGCCAGGTTGGACGGGGTCCTGGGCAACCTGATCTGAATGTGTATGTTTGGTGGCCCTGCTAGGCAGGGGGATTGGAACTACATGATCCTTGGGGTCCCTTCCAACCCGGGTGATTCTGTGATTCTGTGAGTGAGATGTGTTTCTGAAAACTGAAATGTGGCTCCCCAGCTACTTAACTCTGATTTTGTATGCATAGTTCTAGTAGTATCAAACCTGGTAAAACTCAACATTTAAGGAAACCTCTAATTAGATCTTGAGGGAAACAGATATTTTGTCAGAAAATTGGATTGAGTAGCTTTTTTGTTATTTTTTAAGTTACTAGTGGACATTGACGCAGGAGGAGGAGCGTGAAGGTACAGAAGACCTGTATCAGCTAATTCATGTCAGATGGACCTTTGACAGCCTTCTTTCTGAAGGGCAATGTTACAAAACAAAGCAATAGAAAAAAGGCAATATTAGAGTTTTAGGGTTTTCTTAAAGAAAATATAATTCTTTTCAAATCAACTTTTCAAGAGGACAGCTTAACTGATCTGGCAGCCAGCAAATGAGTATTAAAAAGAAAATGCTCTTACTTGACAGCACAGTCAGCAGCTGTCTTAATCCCCCCTCACTCTGAGAGAATTTGTCCCAATGGATTCTTTCTGAAAAGCCCCAGTTACTTCTTCCACTAGATTAGACCATAGCATTCTTTCACAAATAATTCCTCAAATGTGCCAGGTTTTGTCTTTTGCCATTCTTGCATCTGCCCAGTGTTGGCCAGGACATGTTCATTCTCAGTATTAAGCTGCTGATGGAAAAATACAGGGCAGAAAAGAAGGATATCTTCCTGATCACTGTCATAATTCCTTGATTTTTATCTACTACATTCAGTAATGAAGAAGTGCATAAAAAGGAGAAAGTGTCCTTTTCAGGAGTGTACTGCTTAAACGCTATTTTTATTGCCATGTTTGTTTGTTTGTTCGTTCCACAGAGTGGGACACCCCCAGTCAAGGACATGTTCACAGATCTGAAAGATGGAAGGAAGCTTTTGGACCTTTTGGAAGGTCTGACAGGGAAACCTCTGGTAAGAGAAATGTACATGAGTGTGTATTCATGTTGAAAACAAACAAGCTGTCATGTGATTTTTTTTTTTTTTTTAATAAGTGTTTAGTATAGTATAGTATAGAGTATAGTCTTATTTGCTGTCTACAGTTCCAGTGAATTTCCACAGAATTCTACTGATATATTACATAGAGTCAAGTTGAAACCATTTATGTAACTATTGCATTTGAGGGTTAACAGGATGTTTAGCAAAGCAGGTAAAGTCAGTGGTGTTGTTCACACAGTATATATTCTTAATAGAGGTCTTTAAAGGTTTCTTTCTGGATGATTCAGAAGAGTGAACTACTTCTGATATGTTTGTGAAGGGTCCCTTAAAGACGAAAAAAAGAAAGGTAACATTTAGTAGGCAAAACAAAAACGTGCATTTCCATTGGAAAAATCTTTTGTGATCTGAAGGGTTTGAAAAGGCTGAAAAATTAAACAAGTTTTGTTTAGATTTGAGAATATGCTCGTGGGGCTGAGACTCAGCCTGCTAACACTGATGCATTTTCGGTCAGATAGATGAGGTGAAATCTGTGCCACCACATGGGACTAACCTCTTGATAGAACTTTTTGTAGAAATCTCAAGTTGATTTATTGCTCTTAACAGGAAATCTTTAGGCATTTAAAATTTTACCTTTCCAGCTTGCTTTATTTTTCTGAACACATGCATTTCACTAGTAAGTACTTACAATGATTCGGGGTCTGATTTGAAGTCTGTTGAAGACAACAAGAATTTCTTGGTGTCTAATTCAGTTGATTACTGTGTTCCAAGTTCAGCTTCACACTCTTGCAGTTTGATGATGTTCTACTGCAGGAATTGAATTGTGGTGATTAAAAACAAATGGAGTGGCAGACTCCAGACTGTCAGAACTGTCAGAAGTTGCGGTATTTTTTTTCCTCCTAATTTTTAAGGGAAGAAAAGGTCGGAAAGTGTAACTTCTTTCCAGTACTCGAAGATTTAGCAGAGTTTTGCTGCCAGAAAAATGAATTGCTGCTTGTTAACTCTTGGGAGCAAAAAAATTCCAACTACTCTGGCAAACATTCAAAACCCTCAAATTTTCCTTCGGAACTCCCATTTTGCTGTTGTACTGCCAGTACATAATTTTGCAGATGCTGGAAATAAAAATTCCAGCCTAAGATGAAGTGAAACATGCTTAAAATCGAAGGCCTGTCCTGTACCTTAGATGGAGGAATTTTGTTCTGACCAGTTTTCATCTTGATGTTTATTTTGGAAGTATTGTGGTTGAACTTTCTTTTTCTATTTTAAAAAAAAAAAAATCACGAGAAAAGAAAGACAAGTTTTTCTGTTGCTCACTCACTTATTTTGCTTTGACCAGCTAAATTTATTCTGATACAAACATTGTCAATCTTTTTCAGCCTAAAGAACGAGGTTCCACAAGAGTACATGCCCTAAATAATGTCAACCGAGTACTGCAAGTCTTGCATCAAAACAACGTAAGCATGCTTTTCCACATCTCTTTTTGATATGCTTTTAAATTTATTCTTGGTTGTTAATGTGTTTGTAATGCATAGAATAAAGATTGTAGCACTTAAAGTGAGAATTCAGCAGGTAAATTGTTCTCAGTTTTCTTCATCCAGTGTTATTTCAGTGTCTGTCAACGTTTTGAAATCTTAAAATGCAAATCTAATCCTAGTATAACTAAGTTCTGTTAGAATTACTAAGTTGTGTTCAGCTTTGAAAACAAAGCTGACTTGAAGCCCTGTTATGCATAGACCATGAGCACATCAGGACAAATAGCTAATTTCCAGTGAAGGTGCATGACTTGTACAACAGTCTCTGAGGTTATGACAAGTGCTGTGTCTCTGTTTTCATGTTCTGCTCTCAAAATGCATGAAGATCTTTCCAGTGGCAGCTGTCAAATCTTTCCTGAGCGTTCCTGACTTAGCTCTGCTAATTGATCAGGAAAAGCAAACAGAAAACTCCAGCCACTCACCTTTAAGAAAAATGGGAATAACAACTGTTTCTTTTATTTTAATTTTTGTTCTTACTGTCTAGAAACTAGTAATGCTGTAGCAAAGTCATTTTATTTTTCCCCAGACAACAACTCCTGATAAGCATAGTTGTCTATAATTAGAATTTCTATTTGTGAATATCAAGGCACTGATACAGTTTAATAACAGCATTCTGGCAAAGAAGTACATCTAATGAAAAAGACATGGGCATAGTTATGTAAACTGCTGATTGAAGAATAACATGAATGTGCTATATAATACTGCAATTTCCCTTCCACATTTGTAAACCAGTGTCATATTTCTAGGAAGCAGTCAAAGTTTAATGGTGGGTTGTTTGTTTTCCTTCTTTGAGGTACTGTAAATATTGATCATTTTTTTTTCCTAAGGATAAGTAATAAGTCTTTCCGGCTTGAAATTAATTTAATTTATGAATATAATAAATGAAATGATATTGAGTTACAGTAATTAATTAGTTCTTCTATAGGCTAGTGTTTCTGGAAATAAACAGATGGTGTTAGTTAGCTGAAAGTTACTGAGGTCAGGTATGATTTATACCTACTGTTTACCTTCATTAGAAAGTGTTTGTGTTTAAGATGAAGGGAAAGCCAAGAAGCAGTTGCTTTCTGTGACCTGAGAGTTTGTGGCCTGCACAGTATTCATAACTTTGAAAACAACTTAACAAAATTTTAAAAATCCACATTGCAAGGAACAGGCAAGACTACAAGATGTAGGTGTTCAAATGACGATGGGACTTCATGCATCTGATGAGCTGAGTGACTTTATGTAATGAACTTAAACTTTTTTTGACTTATGGACCATTTTATTATTTCAAAGCAAACAAAAGAAAAAAACCCAAATCATTATATAAAGCCAATATCCATCTATTTTCAGCAGTATTAGAAATCTACTGGCAGCATTCTTTTATTGGTTGACTTTGCTCAAGTCTTAGCTGTGCATTAACCATTCAGTGAATTGCTGGCTGTGTGCTGAAAAACATTGGTTTAATAAAAAAGTGGGCATATGGATTCTTTTATGTATGGTGTAGATTGCAGGGGGAATACAGTACTTACAGTACTAACAGTAATTATGCCTGTGATTTAAAAAAAAAATTTTTTTTTTTGTTACCCATTCTCAGGAATGTTTCTCTTCTGTTGAGGTGAAAAAGGCTTTTCTCATATAAGTGTTTTATTTTTGTGTCCTTCTCCTTTGGTCTTTCTGCTCCTTGTGTTCTACAGTGCTCAAGACCGAATTGTTTAATGGTGGGCACTGACAGCACTTTCAGTGTGTTTTTGCCTGTTCAATTTACAGTTGCCTCAAGAAAGTGTATCCTCAGTATTTATGAAGAGGTGTGCATTAAAATTCCATTCCAACTGCTATAAAAACTGGGGGAGGTCAATCCACAAATCCAAGAACTTTGAAGCATAATTTGTGGTTGGTTCCATGCTAATCTCGACAGCAAAGTTTGGGTTTGATTTCACTAATTGGGACACCTATGTGGAACTGAAAATTGCGTAGATGGTATCTGAAAGCCATGAGGTTACAAATACATTTTGCAGAAGTCAAGCTATTCAGCCTAAAGAATGAGGCAGTTTGTTTGAAGATTGTTTGATAAGAGGAAAAATATTCACAGAAAACCATTATATTCATGCATACTAGGAATGTCTTATAACATAAAATGAAACTTTGCATTGTTTTTGCCTATTATATCATTCTAGGCTAAATCCACTGACAGCCAGAGGGTGGGCTCAGTCACTGTCCTCTGATTGTTCACGTTGTTGAACAGCTAACCAGCTCCTTGGTGTGGGTTTTGTCGATATGAACAGTGCTGTTCCCAGATACAGCTCTTAGGGGTAGTGTAAACTTGGAACTGGATAGCACAACTTTGTTCTGGAGCCAGGATGAGAACGGGAGAGAAAAGCTTCACTACATAGTTGCAATACAGTGTTACTTGTCCGTGGAACTGGAATATGGCTCAGATTATTTGTGAGAATGAATCCCCGTACTCTGCACTGTATGGGAACGTATTTTAGCATCTGCTGTATGGAGGTGCTTGTTTCCTCTGCCAAAGAGATCTGTTACTAGCTGTTTCCATAGGCCATGGTGGTGAATAATGCTATGTGCTGTTAGGTTCCTCCAAAAGATGGAGGTTGATGCTTCTTTTCATTGACTGAATGGAGAGGAGTAGCCTCTATTCAGACTGTGAAGTAACAGTGAGTGTCTGGTAGGGTGCTCTAAGCTCATCTTCTCCTGAGTGCTGAATACTTAATGATGGAGTGGGTAGCCTCCTGTATTCTCTTGTATACTGAAGTAGTCTCCTTTCTCCACACTTTTTTTTATGATGTTCTCAGTTGGAATGTCCGAAGTGTATAGAAAACTTGAACATCTTATTTTTTTTTGAGTTTTTCATCTCCTTGTGTAAACTTGTCCTATTTGGATGCTCATTCATACAAAACTTTAACCTTTGACAATGTTGTTTGATAGAGTTGATCTGATCTTTCCAGGTGGAGTTGGTGAATATTGGGGGAACTGACATCGTTGATGGAAATCACAAGCTGACACTGGGGCTGCTCTGGAGCATTATCTTGCATTGGCAGGTGAGGAAAATGTAATGAGATCTCTTCCTTCCCAGGAATCATGTACATCTAATCTGGGATTCTCACAAACCTTTCTGGAGTTTTTGCAGTGTAAAAAAAAAAAACAACAAACGTTTCTATTCTGGGCTGGTAAATAAGGACAGGCCAGTGTTTGGTTTCTGACCTCTGTCTGTTGGCTGCCTCCTGTGGTGTGTATTATATGTGCTCCGTTGTACTCACTCAGTTCCTGGGGCTGTTAAATGCTAAAACATTGCTTGTATTTCTTCCTGAAGATTTAAGCACTTACGTTTGCAGATGTTTTTCTGCTATCTTGGTAGGTTTGTTGGGCTTGCATCTTTTATGCAGCTCTGGAGGTTTGTTTCTCAGTGTCGTAGATTGAATTACTCCCAGTTTATCCACATACCTGAGAGGATCACTGGATTCACTTGGAGGGAGTTCAGCGGATGCTTGTGCATAGCACATCAAACAGCACACTTCCTGTGTTGGCTGAACAGTTATCCTGTTCTGGCCAAAAGCCTCTGCAAAGTTGTATATTTTGGGGTTGGTTTACTAATGGCACCCCAGTGCAAGGCAGTAAGAAACATTATACCCCCTCGAGTGTGCTGGTGGCACTGAGGAGCGGGGAAGGGCTGTAACTTGTCATTTATTACATCGTGCTTTATTGGTACTTGTAATCAGTTGAGAATAAAGATGTCCTGAAGGCTCCTATTCCTGCCTTTCATATAAAGAGTTAAAGCTTGACTCAAAGCTTTTCACAGAAAAGAAGCTTTCCTGGTTTCTAAATTAGCTTCGTTCAAAAGATTTGTAAGCAGGAGAAGCGGAGAATGTGTCTGTAAGATGCTGCTGTCTTGCAGGTGAAGGATGTCATGAAGAATATCATGTCAGATTTGCAACAGACCAACAGTGAGAAAATCCTGTTGAGCTGGGTTCGGCAGTCCTCAAGACCTTACAGTCAAGTCAATGTTTTGAACTTCACAACGAGCTGGGCAGATGGACTTGCTTTTAATGCTGTCATCCACAGACACAAGTAAGTGACACAGTTCTTTTACCTATTGAAGTAAGCTGTGGGGTTTTGGTGTTTTTATTTTTTTTTTTATTTTTTTTTTTTATGTGTTTTTGTGCTTGAGCTTGAGTTTGTAGGCTTCTAGCCTGTTTCAGTAGTTCATTTTTGTTGTAGTAACAATGACAATGCATAGATATTGCTGGACCCTTGCCAAAAACAAAGCCAAGGCAGCAGTGCAACTCTCAGAATTCTTGCATGCACACTCACTAACAGGATTTACATCCTATGGAGGTGTGTACTATACAGAGAGTGTGCTGAATGGATATCTATATTGACTGATCTGTATCAGTTACGTTGCTTCTCCTTGCACTTTCTTCATTTTATCTTCCCTCACATGCAATGGGAAAAAACTCCTCCTTCAGTTTGCCATATCACTTCAGTAGGAAAGTAGAGAAACTTCAAAATGAAGGAATGAGAAAGATGGGCTTTGTGGCTCTTTTTAGGTTTTTATTATACATTACTTGAAAGACTCTATTCAGCACTTTCAGGAGGGCAACTTTTTGCATTTTTTGTTGAGTAGCAGAATGAAAGGGGAATAGAGTAGTTTTTCTTTGTATTTTATAATGAATGGTGTTAAAACAGCTTGTGTTCTTTCTGATTTTGGGAGCCTATAGAAATCTTCATTTTACAGACTCCTACAATGCTCGCATACCTTTGTGTCTGATCTGTCTGCTTCTGGGCAACTTAATGAAGGCAGTTTTCTTTTGCATGGGTTGACTGTTCTTTACCATAAGTAACTACTTCAGTGTGATAATGGCATGATGATATTACCTCTTAGCCACCAGGTAGCTGTCATAGCAAACAGTTCATACGTGCTGCATATAAATATTCTGGGTGTTGGTAAAGTGTTCACAAAGCCTGCTTTGAGCCTGCTGTTCTCTGATCTTCAGCCTGTGCTGAGCTATCACAGGCTTGCTGCTTTCAGCCTGGGTGTGGTCTGATGTTACCTGTGTGTCTTCAGGAGCTTGCTGGTGTTCAGCCTGCATGCATATATGGGGAGCAGATACCCATTCTGAAGCCTTCTGAAAGTTTGGAAGTGCTTTTTTTGGAAAAGGCAGAGAAATACTAATGGAAGTCTCTGGAGCTTACACTGTCAGAAGTGTTAACAACGTGTGATCTTTACAGGTGGTTTTCTTGTCAGTGTAATTGTCTGTAGAGGCATAGCTCTGCCAGTGAACATAAAGCTTTGTGTTAGAGCACCAGCTTTAGACACAGGTGAAACTCGTGTTCCTAAGAATGAATACTGAGAAGGACAGAGGTAGTAAAATCAGCTTTAGGCTGTTAGTGGACCTTATGCACTGTGACTCTCTGTTTGGGCTTTCTCAGTTCTGAAGTATGTGAGCTCTGCTCTTTCCAAAGTACTGCTATGTAGCAAAAGCCCCTGATGAAACCTTTGCATGACTGTGCTTTCCTCTGGCTTTGGAAAACTTCGCATAGTTAGCTGTCTCTCTGCTGTTCTCTCTGAGCCTTTTAGTCCCTCATCTGGGAACCTGGCAAGCTCAGAATTCTTAACACCTGCAATCTTTCAGTGGAACACCATTTTCCTCACACTTCTCAGAACTCTTGAGCTGGCTTTAAATCTAAGCAGCCTTTGAAAGAGAGAACCTGTAAAAGACCCTTGCAGGGAACAAAGGGATTGAGGGGTGTTGCAGAATTGGTAGGACAACAAAGCTGTTTAGCTTACCTGGATCAGTATTGCCTCCATGCCTAAGGAATACTTTCAGTATCATGTTTTTTATTTAGTTTTGTCCTCAGACACATATTATAGGGGAGTTTTTGTGGTTCCTATTAAGAGCTTTAGTAGCTCACTTTTCTCTTTATTGTCTATGAACAATCGCTTATAGTTTTACCTCTTGGTTGTAATATTTAATAACTTTATAACACTTGCAGTACTTAAGTTATATGAGGTAATAGGACATAAAACATTTTATTGTGTTAGTCTCTTTCATTTCCTAATAATAGCGAAGTTCTTTTTTGAATTGAATTCTGCTCTTTGGTACAGTTTTTTTTGCTCCTAGGTCAGTACCTAGGTTGCATTCTATTAGAATTTGTGTTACTGTGTCAGTAGGAGGGTTAGTGTGTATCCAATCCGTTTACTGCAAAACGTTTTTCAGTGTAAAAGTCTCTTACGAAACTTTGTGAATCTGTGCAGCTGTCTTTTGCTTCTTGCATTGAAGTACAGTATTCCATACACATGTATTGGGATCTTTACATTGCCCCCCTGCCCCAGCTTTTGTTCTGGCTTTTTGCTCCACAGACCCTGTTGGTTTACTGCCTTCCTATTTCACTAAGTGTGATGATTCAGCACATGTTAAAAGAATACTCTCAGGTCAATTTATAACTGAAATAAGAATTAAAAAAACTGAAGTCAAGCCCAGCTTTTCCTCCCCAGTTTTCTGTGGAATGCAGAATCAATAGCAGTATTTTGATGAGACGCCACTATACAGAGGAATGTAAAGTATTTTAATGGTTTGTAGCTTTATGGCTGTGTTGCTGCAGCACTAGGCTGATTATGCCCTGTGGGTATAGATAATAGTGGGAGGGGGCCCTCTTTGCTGATTCTTTTTCTTATTCCATACTCTGCTCTTTACCACTTAGATCTGCTGGTATGCTTTTGGGTATGCAACTGGGCTGGAGATTTGGTTTGGTTAATGCTAATGGAAAGTGAAGGGTGCTGGGCTGCTGGTGCTGTAAATCTGTCTGCTCACAATGTGACTCATGAATGCTTCAGATTATTTTTTTTTAAGCATGGATAAAAGTGGCATGGTGTGGTAGGTTAGCAGGTGTGGAGACTCCTGCTCCTGGCTGTGATGACCTCGGCTGGTCACTGAGCTACATCACAAGTTTGGAGTGAGGCTCTCTAGAAATAGAGTAATCACATAGCATGGCCTGATGCAAAAATCCTATAGTGGGAATAACACTGTAAAAAGAAAGAATTGAAGAAAACTGGTTACAGAAGAAATTTGAAACACAGAATTTACTAATTTTCTTGTTATTAGCACTTAACCTATAGTTGCATTTAATTAGTATATATAGGAATGAAATGTGGATGGTGATGAGGACATGTGGTCATTTATCTGTTTGTGATTGCCAGTGTGTCACCAAGGATATTTTTGTACTTCTGTGTTTGTGAATGTACACTGAAATTTGTATTTTGTATGTATGTTCAAGTTTATATTACTTCTGTAGCTATCTTGACATCCATAACTTAAAGACACATACCATTCGGAATTTTAAATTTAAATTAAATTCACTGTTCTATTTTCTGTTTTGTCTTTTACTTTCAGACCTGAGTTCTTCAGCTGGGATAAAGTTACAATGATGTCTCCAGTTGAGAGACTGGAACATGCTTTCAGCATAGCCAAAAACCACCTGGGAATTGAGAAACTGTTGGATCCTGAAGGTGCAAGATAGTTATTCTACTTGAGATTTGCAGCTTTTTGAGCTCTTCTTCAAGAAAACGCTTATATAGACATTTATTGCTACAAATTTCAGCAATTTTGTGCAGTGGTATTTTGTTTCGGTCCCTTAAATTTGAAGTTAAAAGTATGTAAATTGTAGGGTAAGAGTATGCTTGCGTATGTGTGTTTCAGCTTCTTTGAATGTCAAGGTTCAGAATGGCTTACCCTTCAGAGACAGCATACATGAACATAAACAAAAACATGTACCAACTTTTATTTTAGGGAGGGGTTCTATTGCAAACATACTTTTCTGATGAACTAGAGCACTTTGTAGAATGGAATAGCTTAAGAGTTTCTGATCTTTTATTCTTTGTTATAAGCACTGTATGTAATAGTATCTGTCAATGCTGTGAATACTTACTGTGAATGCTCATCAGGAAACTTGTATGGCCCTTTCTTAAAACCCTGAGCTGTCACTCTGAAGTGAATCTCTGAAGATCCATTCTATATGACAAATTCTCAAACTTTATAGATTGAAACACCATCACCTTTTTATTTACTTTTTATTTTTAAAAGTAAGCTGAATTAGTAGAACTCATAACCCCATGTAAATGTGAACCAGAGTCTGTGAAACTCTTTTCTAGATGAAGAGTAAACAAATGAACTGACCTGTGCTGAAAGTGAGGATAGAACTCAAGTAGAAGTGTCTTTTTGAGGGATTTTGTTCCTGAACTGCATTTCTTCTTGGGAAATGCTCAAGAATGTCTCCAAAACCATTTTTATTCCTCAATAACTACAGGTTTGGGCTCTTCAAAAAAGTCATGCCTTTTAGTGTATGGTAGAAAATTATTTTTGTACTATTTTTTTTCTTCGTACTTCATGCTTTCCACATGTGTAAACACCTGGTCTTTTAGACAAAAGCTTACTAAGGGTAATTAACAGGGGAACATGTGGTTTACTCTGTATGTGAAATATTACTGTCTTAACTGTATTCTGTGTGATGATTTAGAAAAGCAGTTTCTTTATTAATCCCTCTTCCCTTTTTTTTTTTTTTTTTTTTGTTTTAATGCAGATGTTGCTGTACCACTTCCAGACAAAAAGTCTATTATCATGTATTTAACATCTTTATTTGAGGTCCTTCCTAAGGAAGTCACCATGGAAGACATTAGGGAAGTGGAGACCCTCCCAAGGAGATTCAAGCAGGAGTGTGAAGATGGAGAATTCGGCTTGAAGCAAGTATGTTTGTTATTGAAGCCTGGCTGAGTCTTGAGTTGTAATTCTAGCTGATCTTCAGGCTTGTCAGTTCCCTGGAACATGCTTTCTATCTTATCAACATAATTGGGAAAATATGAAAAATCATACCATCTTTTTGATTGCCTTCATCGACTTTATCTTCCTTTTCCTTTTTTGAATCATGTGTATGTTCCTTTTCACAGAGGTAGAAAGTTACATCTACATTGTGTGTTTTATCTGTTTGATTTATATTCCTTATTTATCTTGTGAAGTTGGAGAGAGTAACCTGAAGTCTGCAACAGAGTTAGCAACAGGGCTGCTAGTGGTGGTGGGGTTTGGTGGGTATTTATTTCTGTGGGAGGTCCACTGCCCTGTTAAATTAGTAAAATTAAAGTTTTCTATCCAGATCCTTTATTTTAAAATGGAAGTTTGTTAGTAACTGTAACTGTTGGCCCCTCTCATTAGGAATGTACCTAAAAGTTTTAAAATTTTAACAAGGATTAAAAGGGATGGTAGTTGTTCTTAGTATCATTTTTAAAGCATCTTTTCAGTTTTTTGAAGATGTCACTTTTCTCTTGGCTGCTTAGGCTGTAGCACCTGAAGAGGAGCAGAGCAGTTCTAGAGCAGAGACCCCCAGCACAGTGACAGAGGTGGATATGGACTTGGATAGCTACCAAGTTGCTCTGGAAGAAGTTCTCACGTGGTTGCTGTCAGCTGAGGATGCATTTCGGGAGCAGGAAGAAATATCTGGTGATGTTGAAGAAGTCAAAGAGCAATTTGCCACCCATGAAGTAAGCAGTAAGCTTTTCTGAAGTTATTTCGTGGTTTTAGTTTTTTTGGTTTGTTTGTTTGTTTTTTGTATTTTGTGTGTGTGTGTGTGTGTGTGTGTGTGTATGTGTATGTGCAAGGGCTGCAAAACTTCTGTTTTTTGGTTCTTATCAAAATACTGCTAGTCTGTTTCTTTTGTCTTGGTAAGTTAAAAGCACCTGTAACTTTTTTTTTTTTTTTTTAATGGACAAATAATTGTTCATTTGGCAGTAAAATAGATCTTCCTAGGAGAAACAGTATAGCAGGTTTTGAAACTTTTTTTTAGCTGGCTTTCTGGCTCACTGGTGTTGTAGTCATAGAATTATTTAGGTTGAAAGAGAACTTGAAGACTATCTGGATCCAACACCTCTGCCATTGTCAGGGTTGCCTTCTACTAAACAAGGTTGCCTAGAGCCTCATATAACCTGGGCTTCAGGGATGGAGCATTCACAGCTTCTCTGGGCAACATGTTCTCGTGCCTCATTTGCAGTATCCGTATTACAAAAACGAATCCAGCCTGATTCTCATTTCTCTGCCAACTTCTGAAAAGTTTGGTCTGCCCAATGTTATCTGCTGTGAAATTGATAATCATTTCAGTTTAATACAGTGGTCTCTCTGTCTTGATTAGCATAGTTTTCAGAAATGCATTTACTTCTGAATCTTGGTTGTTTTTTTTTTTTAAACTACTTTGTTTTGGTTCTGTTCAAAGTCAAATATTCTAATGTTGCAGAAAGATTGAAGTGTTGTGTTAGATGTTTTGGTTTTCTACTGTGTCAGCTTACTGTATACAGCTTCATCTAAAATATAATTACAGGTCAATATGAACTTTTAAAACTGCGAGCAAAAGAAAGAGGTCTTCTGGATTTTCACTAAGTATATGAATTTTAGTCAGTAACTTTCAGAGTTCAATTTACTTGCTCATGGTACACTTCAGGTTTTATTTGGTGTTGATAGTGTGTTAGTTGGTAAGTTCTTGGTGCATTTGTTCAAACACTGTACCAATGCAGACTCCTGTTAGGAGCTCACAGATCAGTGATGTGCCTCCTTGTACTGTTTTCCAGGCTTTTATGATGGAACTGACTGCGCACCAAAGCAGTGTGGGCAGTGTCCTGCAGGCTGGGAACCAGCTGGTGGCACAGGGAAATCTGTCACCTGAAGAGGAGTTCGAGATTCAGGAACAAATGCTGCTGCTGAACTCCCGCTGGGAGGAGCTCAGGGTGGAGAGCATGGACAGGCAGTCCCGGTGAGTCATGCCTCACAACCTCTCCTAAAGCTGCAGGACTGGCCTCTGTTGCATACTGCATCTCAGAGGAATTGCTTTTCATCCACTTGGTGCGATACTTTTTTTTTTTGTCACAAACTGAAAAGCTAATTCTGAAGCCCATCCTCTTCATACTTTCCAACATAAACAGAGGAAATGGATATAACTTTTCTTGGATTCTTAAGTAAGAGTATTTTAAGACTTCTGTTACATAAGCGTACAAGACTAAATATATGGTATCTACATGCAGTAGTTACATAAACCTGTTTTTTAATATTTTCGGTACCTTAAGTTCCTGAATAAAAGATACAGCAGATGTGAATAGCTTTATGTATTTCCAGAGTTAAAGAGCAGTTAATGGAATTTTTTCCCACCAGTGCATTATCAAGCTCAGAGGTACACATCAAGGAAGAAACAGATTGCAGCTCTCAGCAGTGGTGGTTCTGGTAACAGCAAATTGCAGTTTCAAAACAGTCTGTGGTATAAATTGCATAATTCACTATTATTTGATGGTACTTAACTAGTTTATGAATGGTGGTGTGCTTTTCATTTCATAAGTAGAACTTAGTCTGTTTCCCTGGGAAGACTGTTTCTGAAATGAGTCTGCCTGTATTTCCCCCTGTAGCCTGCATGACATGCTGATGGAGCTACAGAAGAAGCAGTTGCAGCAGCTGTCTGACTGGCTGACAGTTACAGAAGAACGCATTCGGAAGATGGAATCTCAACTTTTAGCTGATGATTTAGAGACCCTTCAGAAACAGCTAGAAGAACACAAAGTAAGCCTTTCTTCTCTAATGTGAAGTGTTGATAGGAAGGTTTCCTTAGCTGAGGAGCTTTCTAAAGGATGAGGATGAGGAACTGGACATTCTGTAATATGTTAGCACTGATAAATATAAGAGAAACTGTGTTATCTTTGCTTCATGCAAGAAATGAGGCCTTTCCAGATGAATTGTTGCTGTAAGGGACAGCATGAATTGCGTTGTAGATAACAGACATTTAATGACTGTCATGCGTTGCTAAGGCATATTTGAGATTTGCCACTTAAAATAACATGGGAGTCAAACGTATTGGGAATGACCTCTGAATTCTACTCCCTGCTATTACAGAGGTTGCATCCTAAGGAGGTGATAGATAGCACTCTCTGTGTACAACTTCTTTAAATTGGTTTGGTTCTCAGTTAAGTTTCTGTATAGAAGTATAGCCTTTAGCTATGCTAAAAAGGCTATACTGGTTTTTTGAAAAGTGATCTTTTAATATTTTTCATGCTTGCAGCTTTGGTTTTTGCAGTCAGTGCTGAGGTTTGACCTTCTCTCTGACTTGGAACATACCTCACAGGGCAAGAACTGCTGAGTATTCTTAGCCTGTGTAGTTTCTTGTCCCACACTTGCATTCTTGCTCTTGTCTTCAAAGGCTGTGGAGCTCGAGACGTGTTGATCATACAGTAGCTTAAGATTTTCTGGGATGGAAAGTGATATTTACAGTACTTTGAAGGAGTATGGATATTGCAGAGTTATTTGAGAGGTAGGCTTCAACCAGAAGCTTAGCTGCCAGAAGTTGTATGAAGATTTAAATGCACAGATAATTTTATACTAATTGGAGTGGTACACTTTTTGCAGTTGCTAGGTATCAGTTTGTGTCTATTGTATTTGGTACTTAGGTTTTGAGAAATGTGAATTATTAAATATTAAAATTCATTTTAAATATTAAATTCACAGTGGTTTTTCCATTTGACGTATGTATTCAATTTAAAAATGTATATATTGCTAAGCAAGTATCAAAGGGTAAGTATTAAGTATTTAAGTATTCAAAGGGTAAGTATTAAGTATTTAAGTATTAAGTATTCTCTTATCTATAGCAGTAGATGTATAGAAATTCAGTGCAACTGTCATATAATTCTTCTAGACAAGAACAGTGCATACTTTCAAAAACATTTATTTATTTTCCAGTATTTTAACAGAAGGGTTTTAGATTATTTTCTAGCAGTATTGCTAAATATGTGCAGTATGTAATCAGTGATGTGTTTTCTAGAGCTTGCAGAATGACCTAGAGGCAGAACAAGTGAAGGTAAACTCTCTAACGCACATGGTTGTCATTGTTGATGAAGGCAGTGGGGAGAGTGCAACAGCTATTCTGGAGGAACAATTGCAGGTAAAGTGCTAGTGGTTTTTTTGTTTTTTAATTGCAAGCATTTAAAATATTTGCATATAATTGCTAATCAACATTTTTGTGCTTAAAGACAGTTTGTCTTAGAAAGCAATTTTAAGTAATACAGTTTTAAATGTAAGATTAATGTAAAGAATAATTAAACTTGCTCAGCATGAAACCTGTGAAAGTTATTTAGGCTTTCAGACTAAATTCCTGACTAGTCAAGCTGCTTGCATCCCCGGTGACTCAGGCACTTTTGTGGTGCACCTTTTCAACAGTTTCACTAAAATGGGGAAACACACAGTACAATTATTCATTTCATATAGGTAATTTTCGTCAGAGAGTTATAATTTAATGGAAAAATGTATAAACACGTGAACAGAATTTATCTAGGAAATACTGTATGAATTATTTTCCTGTTTTTTTTTTTTT
>NW_024962252.1:57832347-57848738 GCF_019238085.1 Lagopus leucura | reverse complement strand
GGATTGATTAAAATGGAATTCATGAGATTTTAATTGCTCCTTTTGAGGTCAGTCATATAGCTCCCTAAGTTCAGTGTATGCTCTTGAAATGTTTAACCTTAAGCTTTGTGCAAAACAACAATCAACAATGGCACCTAATGGCAATAAGGTAATTATTCTAAGGAAAGAGGTTATCGTGAAGAAAACACTTTTTTTTTAATATCTGATTTTTGGATTTGCTTGTGAATATTCATGAATGCTTCCTGCTTTTATAGAAACTGGGTGAGCGGTGGACAGCCGTTTGTCACTGGACTGAGGAAAGACGACTCAAACTGCAAGAAATTCAGCTTTTGTGGCAGGAGCTGCTAGAAGAGCAGGTGAGCTCTGTGGGTTAACCACAGTGGTTTTTTATTTTTTTTAATTTTATTTTTTATTTCTTAAAGTATCTCTTAGTGGGGTTTAACAAAATCTCAGAAAATATCTGTAAAGAGCTAGAATTTTGGTTACTGTTTGGATTCCCAATATTTCTTGAATAGTACAGTGCAAGTATTTACTCAACTTTTAGCAAAAAATTTTATGCCTCCTCATAAAACAGCTATTTGAAGCTATTTAATGTTCTTGTGGGATTAATACTTTTGAAAATTTTGTTACTTAATATTTATCTATTTCAATGTATTCTACAAAATAAGAAAGATTAGAGTCACTACACTCTGAATCTTTGACAAAACTATTATAGAATGGTTAGAAGGGGACTTAAAAACAATCTACTTCCAAACCTCCTGCCATGGGCAAGGACAGCTTCCACTAGATCAGGTTTCTCAAAGCCTTATCCCTCCCCCAGGGATGGAGTATGCACAGTTTCTCTGGGCAGCATGTTCCAGCATGCATTAGAAATAGTGTGGCCAGCAGGAGCAGGGAGGTGATCATCCCCCTCTACTCAGGTCTGGTGAGGCCGCACCTCGAGTACTGTGTTCAGTTTTGGGCCCCTCACTGCAGGAAAGATGTTGAGGTACTGGAGCATGTCCAGAGAAGGGCAGCAAAACTGGTAAGGGGTCTGGAGCACAGGTCTTATGAGGAGCAGCTGAGGGAACTGGGATTGTTCAGTCTGGAGAAGAGGAGGCTCAGGGGAGACCTCATTGCACTTTACAACCTCCTGAAGGGAGGCTGGGGTGAAGAGGGGTTTGGCCTCTTCTCCCAGGCAGTGAACAGAACCCAGGGAAATGGCTGCAAGTTGTACCAGAGGAGGTTTAGGTTAGACATGAGGAAAAACTTTTTCTCTCAAAGGGTGGTCAGGCACTGGAATGGCTGCCGAGGGAGGTGGTGGAGTCACCGTCCCTGGCAGTGTTCAAGAGGCATCTGGATGAGGAGCTAGGAGATATGGTTTAGTGCTTGTGGTAGCAATGATAATGAGAAGGCGGTTGGACTGGATGATCTTATAGGTCATTTCCAACCTTGTGATTCTATGATTCATTACATCAGTAGCCTCATAGTAAAGATTTTCTTCCTCATATCCAGTCTAAATCTACTGTCTTTTAGTTTAAAATCATTACCCCTTTCACTGTCACTGTAAGTTCATGTTAAAATTTACTCTCCAGCTTTCTATAGGCTCTTTTTAGGTACTGGAAGACCTCAGTGGCGTCTCCCTGGAGCCTTCTCTTATCCAGTCTGAACAACCCCAACTCTCTAAGCTCCTCTTTGTAGGAAAGGTGCTCTGGTCGTTCTCGTGCTCCTCCTCTGGACTTGCTCTGTGAAATTCTTGTACTTATGCTGGGGGATCCAGACCTGGATGCAGTACACCAGCTTGAGTCTCATGGGATCATAGTGGAATGGGGACAGTCACTTCCCTTGGCCTACTGGCTGTGCTTGTTTGGATGCAGCCCAGGCTGTTGTTGACATCCTGGAATACAAGCACACTGACAGCTTATGTTGAGCTTCCCTGGTGAGGCCGCATCTGGATTACTGTTCTGGGCTCCTCAGTTCAAGAAAGGCAGGAAACTTCTGGAGTGAGTCTAGCAGACGGCCACAAAGATTATTAGGAGAAACCTGGAGTATCTCCTCTTATGAGGAAAGGCTGAGAAACATGGGACTATTCAGCCTGGAGAAGAAAAGATAGAGGGGATATTACCAATTCTTGTAAATACCTAGTGGGTGTGAGTCAAGTGGATGGGGCCAGGCTCTTTTTGGAGCTGCCTGGCAACAGGATAGGGGGCAGTGGGCACAAACTGGTACACAGGTCAGTATGGTGAAACATGCAGCTTGTGTCAGTTTGTTGAGTCTAGGTAAACAGTCTCATTGTGAAGAAGATGGCATTGTGAGTTTTCTCTTGCTTTGATATTGTGCATTGTGGGTGGACCTTGAATACTACTAAAACATGAATGGTACCAAAATAGTAACTGCTGCATGTTTTCAGCTGTTAGTCAGATTTGCCTACCCTACTGCTAGAGCTAGAGTTTGTTTTGTGAAAGAACTTAAAAATATTTGATGACTTTCCCTTTGAAGTTTTTACTTAAGTTGTTTTGTTTTCTTAAATAATGGCATTTATCACTGTAATCTATTGTTTAAACTCTGCAGTACACAGTGTGTTTAGATATTTAGAAGAAATCAAACTGTGCTGATACAGTTGTTGTTGTTGCTATCAGTTACAGCCTGGTTTCTTTGACAGATATTTTGTCTGCATTTTTTAGGTTGCGTATGTGATTCTCCCTGAACGCTCCCATATCTACCTACAGTAATATTGCTAATCCAAAAATGCGACTCGTGATCCTTGCTGTTAATACAGATGCAAGGTTCAAGTTCTGGCTTATCCAATGTCATGTTACTGTATATTTTTTACTTTAAAATACTGTCTTAGCATACGTGTATACATATATATAATTATGTGCCAGGATTTTCTGGTAGCTCTTGAGCAAGGTAAACTGAACTGAGAAATAAGGAATCCCAAAAAAGCTTTTCTCTTTAGAGTGGTCAAGGTACTGACTACAGCTGCTGTTTTGATGACTCTATGTGAACATTTTTCTGGCCCTTTCCACCTTTATTTGTTATACATGGAAAAATAACCATTTATTGACTGTTACAGAACTGTTGAGAGTGTCAGCTTCCATTGCACTTGCTTGGCTCTCAGATTTTTTTTTTTTTTTTAAATTGCATGTAATTATGTTGCTTTGAACAAATGAAAAACCTTCTATTCTTGTTTAATGTAGAATGTCAGATATCAGGTAATCAGGAAGTAGAAGTTAATTTCAGCTGGTTTAGGTCGGCCTGTATTTGCATTAATTTTTCAAGTCAATACAACACATTCATTACTGTCAGGTTTGACTTAAAGATTTCTATTAAGTAACGGACCAAAAAATTCAACTTGAAACCGATTAAAACATTTTGATAACAGAGAAGTACCTAAAACATTTAGTTAATATTATTTCTCCATTTCACTCAGCCATGTGGAGAGATGAATAGTGTTGATGCTTAAGCCTTTTTTTGGCTAACTAGAAATTTTTTTGAAAACCACATTGCCAACTCAACACAATTCTTACCACTCAGGAAACAAATTCCTCAATTGGTGCCAGATATTTCTCAGCACTGTGATAATTATATTTCAGTTTTCTAAGGGGAGCTATCTTTGACTGCTGATTTAGCAGAAGTTAATTGAATACATTGAAGGATTTCTAAGCTCCTCTGTTATGCATAAAAAAAGTTGGCTGGGATGGCAGCTTGATTTTTCCAAAGAAGGAGTATTTGGTGTTCTCCCAGCCCTTATAGTGTTTCCACCACTATAACATTTGCTGTCTGTACATTTTGCACATTGTTTTACAGTGGCAATAAAAAAACCTTGCCTTCACCCCTTGGCCAAGAAGTTGCTGTAGTCAGTTCTGGGCCAAAGCTAGCCTGAGAAGCTTCTGTCTGTTCTGAAGTGTTTTCAGTGAAAAAAACTGTCTGCCTTGTTCCATTATTTTATTTTATTTTTCTTCAACATAGAGGGGTAGCAGTGCGCAACTGAGCTTCACTGAGGAAAAAGCTACATATTGAAGTCTATGGTGATAGCTGTGCAGTAGTGACAAAATAATACAAAGTGTATGAAATCCTTCCTGCCACTTGATGCTGGTTTACTGCAGGAGTTTCATGAGAGCACTGTGTGACTGGAGTGAGACTCTGGAGAGATTTCCTAGAAAAAAAGTTGAACACTCGCTTTCTTGCTTTGCCACGAGCTAGTAATCTCCAGAGCAGAACTGCTCTACCTTTCAGGAGTTAATGAGATAGTGTTTAAAGCTAGTTTGCAACCGGAAGTAGATATATTAAACAGGGTGTTAACTAATAAATGTTAGAGTCTATGACTGTCTGGGTTAAAAAGGCTCTGAATTAACAATGTAGCTTCTGTGCTTCTGTGAGAAAACTGTCTGTAATGGCTGGTTTTGAATTGCTGAGGGAGAAGGGTGGAGAATGAAAGCAAGCATACATGCAGTTTTGTTACATTTAATTCCAGTATTTATAAATCCTGCTTTATAATGGATATTTTGTCTATATGAATAACTTGGAAATACTGATTGTATTGATTTTTTTTTTTTTTTTTAAATATTACTTAATTTTCCAGTCTGATTTTTTTTGTCCCCCTTTAATGTAGTATTTTGTTTAATGTGAACTGAAATTGTAGGAATTTTAGAACTTGTTTGAAATGTAAAGACCTTAAAGAAGAAACTGTCAATAGCTGTTTGACAAACTTGGCATGTTCTTGTGTTATTTTCCTTGTAATCTGCAGTGCTTATT
The DNA here is from genome assembly GCF_019238085.1 of Lagopus leucura. Taxonomy (NCBI): domain Eukaryota; kingdom Metazoa; phylum Chordata; class Aves; order Galliformes; family Phasianidae; genus Lagopus; species Lagopus leucura. The sequence continues at coordinate 57,844,001 of NW_024962252.1, read as the reverse complement.
GAAAGCTTGGTTAACTGAGAAAGAAGATGCCTTAAGTAAGGTCCAGACAAGCAATTTCAGAGACCAAATAGATCTGAGCGTGAATGTTCGAAAGCTAGCAGTGAGTATTTGTATTCTGATCTATCCTTTCAAATCTGAGTTTCAGTGAATGGCAAGTTATGAGTTTGACTCCAGTAGGAGCTGTGAATGCACTGTAGTCTGGAAACCAGACTTATGATCTCTCTTTGTCAGATTATTTCACTTGAATTTTAAAAATCTGCTTACAACTTTCTCCATAGTTGTTCTAGGTTGGTGTGACCTACTTTGGAACAGCTAACCTGTTTTAAGAATGTTTGACAGTCTTGTAGTCCACTAGACAGCTGTGTTTTCCAAGTTGTGATGTGTGTGGGTTTGTTTTTTAATGCATTGATACAGGTTATACTAAAAATAATCATTTGTAACTGTAACTCGAGAGCTGTAGGAGATTAATAGCTTTTTCAGGGATGTGCTTTCCTTGTGTGTATCCTTAATGTTTTGTTACACAAGAAACCTGTGCTAGGTCTGGCTTAGGTAGTACATTTGTTCATGGAGTTAAAGACCAAGAGGTGGCAGAATTCCTACTGTTATGTTTTAATATTTTCTTTTAACCTCAGATTTTGAAAGAGGACATGGGTATGAAACGACAGACGCTAGACCAGCTGAATGAGCTGGGTCAGGATGTGGCCCAAATACTCGGGAATAGCAGAGCATCCAATCAAATTGACCATGATCAAGAGGAACTGACTCAGAGGTGGGACAGTTTGGTTCAGAAGCTAGAAGATTACTCTAACCAGGTACTTATTTATGCTCTGTTTTTTCTTTCTTTCTTTCTTTTTTTTTTTTTTTTTTTTTTTTTTTTAATCTATTTAGGTGTGTATACTAAATATTGATTTGAGCAAAAAGCGTCAAGGCAAGTTCTTGGCACCTAGCTAGAGGTCAATGAATTCTCTTTCGCATGATTTTTATCTGTGGAAAAGATGTCTTTTTTTTTTTTTTTCCACTTTCAGAACAAGTTCTTTACCTACCTAATACCATTACTCTGTTCTCAGAAAGATTAAGCTTTATTTTTTTCTGATGAGTAAAGCAGGCTTATTGTGTATTTTCAATCAATACAAATGCTTTAAAACATAAGAGTTCTACGAGTGGACTAAATTTCATACTAATAGAAAACAAAGACAAAGCTCAGAACAAATAAATAAATGGGAGTCGTAGAGGCGTTTCTTATCTGCGATGTCTTATCTGTTGAAATCAGAGCAGTTGTTTGTTTGATATGTAAGGTTGACAGCCAGGCTGGACTGCTAAGTGTTTATTTTAGTATTTTGAGTGCTTGCTAATATTTCATTTAGACAGAACTCCCACTGGCTTCTGTGAGAACTTTGACAGTTTCATATCTCATGTGCCTCTTTTTGGTGATACTGAAAGATGATTATGGTGATGACTGCAGTGCTTCTTCGCAATCCATTTAGCATATAGTAAATGAGTTGTGTGATCTATGACTAGGGTCCATTTCAGCCTTACTTTGTTATTGCTCAGTACAGCACAGAGTGCTTAATCCCATGCTTGTCCATTCACTCCCCCCAAAAACCAAGATATGCTTAGCTAAAACATACATCAGTCTCACTGGAATTAGTCTGTTATAACATATGAAAGAATGTGGAAGGATTCTACTGACTTCAGTGAGTTTTTACATTAGTTTTTAGGTCACCTACTCTGTGTGTCTGCTCTTTCTAAGTTTTGTGCTTGATTTTGTGAGGAATGTGTATCAGATACAAAACTGTATGTTAATAAATACAAAGGACCTTGGTACTTTCTGTAAATGAACCAAGCAGTTGTGGAAGAAAATATACAGGTAATGGATTGTGTTGATTTAAATTCAGTTTTGCTAGCATGAAATTCTTATTGAACTGCGAATTTTGGTGCATAACTCCCATCTGTAAAATGAGAATAATGGTCATTTCCTTGGGAGTGCTTTGGCATCTATGATAACAATAATTCATGAGTACTTTTTGAAGGATAGGTATGATCACTTGTAGGAGTGAAAGAAAGGGCTTTTATTACTGATGACTAAAAAGAATCAAACAAGCAAATTACAGTTTGCCTTAGAAAATGGTATTTAACCCATTTTGTTAAATCATTTTGTGTAGGTAACTCAAGCTGTAGGAAGTGTAGGGATGCCACAGATTTCACAGAAGACTTCTGCGGAAACAATGTCATTGAAAGAAAAGGTGGTGGTAAGAGAATCCAGGCAGGAATCACCTCCACCACCACCTCCAAAGAAAAGGCAAATCCCAGGGGATAGTGAAGCAAACAAAAAGTAAGTATATGTCACTGCCATTTTCCCTCGCCCATTAGATAATACATAAGCTTATTTCCCTTGATCTTGGGTTTTGAATCTCATTTTATGCAAGTGAGGAATCTTTAAGCTTCAGTTGTGAATTTGGGTATGAAGAGTGGAGAGTTTTCAAAGAAACAGGAAGCCTGCAGCTTCCATTAATTTCAAAAGAAAGCAGAGATGGTGTTTTTTTCCTCTCCCTCTCCCTCTTCCTTTTTTTCTTTTCCCCTTTCCCCTTTCCCATTTTCTCTTTCTTTTTTCCTCTCAGAAAAGCGAGTCTTCATTTTTTTGCACTTCAGCTCCTTTGCTGAAAGATAGAATTCATTTTATTTACTTTGTTTTGGAAAAACATCTTCACATCATGGGATTAAAAGTGTAGTGAAAGGACCAAGTGTTTTGATTTGCTGTGTATTTCTGGTCTCTATAAAATATACAAGATAAACTTCAAAAAACAAACAACAAAACAACGAACACCTTAAAAACCTGTTCAATCTACCTGGAATTTAGTAACAGATAAGATATTGCAGTGATGTCTCCTTTCACAAGTGTGTCTGGAGAGACTGATTTTTTTGCTTATATTTTTAATAATGTGTTTCAGAGCTTTCATTAAATAGCAAGTCTCAAACTAAAGGAATTTTTTTCTAGATAAATGAAGGTAAATGTTGCATACTCATTTAGCTATTTGTTTTTGTTTTAGAAAATAAATTTATTTGTGGTGCCACTCCTTTAAACTTTTGGCTCATTTTCTAGGGAGATGATAAGAGTGCTACATCAAGAGCAAGCAGTTTAAACTGTATTAAGGACAGTACTGAGCTTTCCTCTGCTGTTTTTTCCTGATCCTGATTACAGGATCCTGATTTTTACCACAGAAATTTTGAGTGGCTGACAATAAATTTTTCATCTCTTCTGAGATTGTTATTCCACATTAGGATTTATATCATGTTAAGTCATACAATTGCAGTAGATCTAGTGGTCTGTAGAGCCTTTTTTTTTTTGTCCTTCTCTCAAGTTGTGTATGATATCAATTAATTTGGGAGTGTATTTTTGTGGTAATGGTGGTCATGACTGACTTAAGTTATAAGCTATGGTGCTTAGAAGTTTTAGGCATGAGAAAGTTATGTAAATATGGGCAATTTCAGCTGTAGCCAAAAATCTTAAGTGATAAACTAATTTTCGATCAGCTAAGCATTCAGAAAAAAATTTCCATACTCATTACCATGAACAAGTAAGCTGCTGGCTTTTTCTTCAGACTGAATAGCACTGCAAACTCTTCAAAAACCTAGAATGTACTGAACTTTAAGACTTTGGATTTTAAGACAGTCAACAGAATGGGGGAAAAAAAGGGCCAAACCAAAATTGTCCAACCTTTTAAACCAGGTTTGATGCTGAAAGTGCTGAGCTGTTGGACTGGATTTCAAAATCAAAAGCTGCCATTCAGGCCACAGACATCAAAGAGTACAAGAAGATGAGAGAGACTTCAAGCGTGAAAGAAAAGTTAAAGGTAAAATGAGGAGAGGGAGAGTTTTTGCAGTGAATAATATGTTTTGTTTCTTTAAGTTGGCTGTCAGCTTGAGGTGTGACCAGATCCATGTGCTTCATGGGGATTAAGTCCTTTTGTTAAATACTTCCAAGCTGGCCAGACGTGAAAATCTGACCAACTAGACACAGCTGTTTGTTGATGTTGGGTCACACAATCTGAAGAAAATTTTAAAAGCATGTATAACTAATGCTTGCTTCAGAATTGAGATAAATCACATCTTCAAGATTAGTGTCTATTTCTACAAAGCATTTTATTTTGGGTTCATGGTTGGTGGTGGACTTGAAACACACTCTCGGGTCCAAAGTGTTCTGTTATGTTTCCAGGGTTTGGACAATTATTGATTGATACATTAATTTTAGAGAAAACAGTGATAGTTACAACTCGTGAATTATTACTGGTTTGCAAGATAAGATATGCAATTCTACAATAACTTGTGGGAACCATGAAATAATTCTTTTATCTGTTCTTTCTATTTCAGGAATGTGTTCTTGCCTTTTTTGGTTCTAGAACATGCTCTGTTAATGAAGGTTTACTAGAGCTTTAGCAGGATCCAGGCTTTGAAACCAAAGACAATGCTTACGATTATGTATAAGGAGACTTCTCAGTGTGCTAGTGGAAAATGGTGCCAGTAGGAATGTTTGGAATGATAGTACTGTTGGAAATAAAACAGCAAAGCAGTCTTCCTCAATACTTTATATAGCTTTATAGAAATTTGTAGCCATTTATAAAATAGGCTCCAAGATGAACACCAGGTTCCTATGGACAACACTGTTTTTAAACGATTGGACACTTAAGTGGATAGGACAATGTTTTTTTTCTCAACTATGCAAATGAGTGCATGCTGCTTCAAAATTTGCTATTGGAAATCTAAGCCAGAGAAATAATCTTGGGACATTAATTTCAAAAGGATTTTATGTCTGAGAGAGGAGCTTATTCCTCTAAAAAAATCTGTGTCGTTTCATAGCATTTTCCTTGTTGTAACTCTATCATGAAGGAGAGTGAAGCTCTAAAGCTCAGTGAAATGGGAGTACCAGTATGCTGTAGTGTTTGCTGGAATTTTAAGTAACAGGTTGCTGTTAGTTTCTGTCAGAAATCCCAGTAGGCAGTGTGAAGGTGAGGGAATATTTAAGTTTTTTATACTGGTTCACATCAAATAATTTTTTATCAGAAGTGTAATGTTATAGCTGGTGTCTCCAACCCTTTTAACAGCATTTTATTTTTGCTGTCATTGTACTCATCTTTTTTGTGTATTTAATACTTGGGATCCATCTTTTTATGAGCAAATAGAACCAGCATCCCTATTAGAAGGTGCTGGAATGCATTTTGGGCAGTAAAGGGAAAATAACATACTTCTAGATAAAAACACACAAACAACAAAACGCTCTCTGAAACTGTTCTTTTGGGCTTCAATTTGTAGGTGATAGAAAAAGAAAAGGTTGAAAAAAGCCAAAAGCTAGATGATCTGAAACGAAATGGACATATTCTTTTGGATCAAATGGGAAAAGGTAAGAGATTTGAAGGTTGTTCTGTTTTGTTTAATTTAATTGGGTGATTTACTGGGAAATAACACCGAAGTATGTGTTGTTTCCAGTTAAGCATTGCAGCACATTCCTTCCCACTCCCTCCACTTTATTTCCTTCAGAGTCATTGGTAATTATTACTGTTAATGGTAACAAATCACCAATTGCTAGTAAAGCTTATAGACAAGTTTTATTATTATTATTTTAAATTTTTGAGGGTTGTTTTATTGACATAGGAGTAATTTCTTAATAATAGATTGGCGTTTGCATGCTTTTAGGGAGAAGAGTTTTATTTTAAATCATGTGAAAAACTTAAGTGTAAGATTTTGAAATGTAACTGTCTTGAAGTGGAAATCTTGAAACCATATTTCAGTTGGATGAATGTCTGTATATATCTTTCTATTCATAGTTTTCTCTATTTTTGAAAAAACTGTCAGGATGTTTTGATAATACAGTCACAATTTATAGTTCAAAGTCAAGAGAGAAGCCTACATGCTTGAGAAAATGATTTGATTGTCAATTAAAACACTTATCCTTGGAAAAATTGTGGAAAGCTGAATCTTTAAGGCTTGCCAAAATTCTGTTTCATAATATGACTAAACTTCATCAGTGCAGTGTGACTTTCTCTACAAAAGAGCTATTCAGATCATCAAGATACAATCTTTTAGATCTGCTGTGCATTTGAATGTTAGTGAGCTTTCTGTAGCTGATAGTATTTAGGTTGGTGAAAGGATGCTATTGCTGTTTTGTGTACTGATTTCTATTGGAGCTCCCAACTGCCACAATTTTTCCCAGCCAGTTCATTTGCTAGAATGTCTCAATCTGCTAAGCATCTTAAGTCCTCCTTCCTTGCTCGATACAGGTGAAGTTGTTTAACATGCTTGTCATTTCCTGAACACTGATGGTCTTGAAGCTACAGATTTGGTGCGGAGTTTGGATTATTAAAAACTTGTGGCTCTTCCTAGTTTTCAAACCTTGACAAAGATCTTCCCCTGCTCACGCTTCTCTTTTTCTGAACCCCTCCAACCGTGAGAGGTTGTGGCTGAGTAACCAATATTTTTTGATAATACTAAAAAATGCATAGTTGAAAAATTGGCTTCTGTCAGTAAAAAAAGATGTAAAAACTGCTTTCTAATTTTTGCTGCCTTAAAGTTAGGAATCTGCAGAAAATAAGGCTTATGTAACCAATCCACATCCCCCAGCTTTGTTAGGTCTGCTAGTGTGTTTTATCCAACTTGGAATTACAGCCTTCTTTCCAAAACCAGGCCCAGCTGTACTTGTATACAGGCACATGTGTATGCATCCACTTTGGTCTGTATGGGCCTTGCCATAGTAGCAGTGAACAATCATTGCATACTCTTGTTACAGGACTGGTTGCAGCTGCTGTGCTTTCAGTTTGTAGATGTGCCAGGCATATGGACAGTGTGTGAAACACAGTGGGAGGATGTATGGAGCAGAGCCTACAAGAGCAGAATGCCCTTGTAGAAGCTGGCTGGCTTCCCCAGAATGAAATGCTGGGCTGTATTTGTGCTGAAACAGTACAGAAATTGACCCCTCTATATGTATCTCCTTGCTCTACTGTCCAAATGGCAGAACTGATAAGTTCAAATGAACCAAATATGCCTAATATAAAGAAGTGTACCTTGTTACAAAATCAGCATCAAAAACATGCAGTGGCAAGAACGTATTGTGGAACACATTGGACTGAAGTTTCTTCAGCAAAATTGCCAGATGCTTCTGGCACTTGAGGAAATAAAAGAATGTGGAATGCATGTGGATGGGAAGTCTTTTTGCTTATGGTGCTGTGTCCTCAAGTAACATTGATTTACCAGAAAGATGGTGTAGCACATGCTTCATGAGTCACTGAGTGGGAAATAACTTCATCAGATTGCTTTTGTAGCTGTTCTTATTACCTAGTTATTAATCATGTCATGTGCACTGTCACGTTGTCAACTGCAGTTCCTACTGTCTCCCAGGCAGGCTGATGGATTTCCATTTACCTTTTCAATGAATTTATTGCTGCTTTCCAACTTGTGGCTTCCCTTTACCTTTGTGGAGGAAAAATAAAGTTGTTTAAATTGATGAATCAACATGTAGACAAATTAGAATTGTGAAGAGAATTGTGACAGTTTCAGAGTCAATATGTTACTAAAAACTGAAAACCTGAGAAGAAGGAAAGTGAAGTATTTTACTTACATGTAATCTGACTTCTATTGTGGAAATCAAAAATTAAAACACTGCTAGTAATACATTTTAAGGATTGTTGACTTGTAGGTGAAGCCTTTAGCATGTTAATCCAGAAGTGCGCCTACCTGTATTTGAAGAGATGAATGGTTAAAACCTTGTTAATCAAAATTAGTTGCAGTTAATCAACAGTAATTTATGTAATCTGTTTAGAGGGACTTCCTGCAGTTGATTTAAAAAACCTGATGGAGAAAATATTGTCAGGATGGAAAGAAGTGGTTCAACTTCTAGAAGAATTGTCCAGAAAGATAAAGTACCAGGAAGATATAAACGCATACTTTAAAGAAATGAATGAGCTTGAAAAGGTTATAGCTGAAAAGGAGAGCTGGCTTAAAAATGATTCTTCAGCATCCCAGTCCTCAGCAGTCCTGAAAGATTTGTGTCAGGTAAGTGTGGCAAAACATGTTGCTTTTGATTGGAAGCTGTCAGGAGCACAGAATACCCCAGAGTGTCCTCCATAATGTAACTCACATTTTCTGAGAGGCTCCAGGGCACTGAATGTGACTGGAAGATTTTGGAACCTGTGTCATTGTTGCCCAAGTAATAAGGATAACTTTTTACATTAGCTTACATCTTTGTCTTAACGGGGCGCGATTTGATTCTGTTTTTAATCTCTTACAGAGGGAGTTAACTTATCTTGTAAGCTTGAGTCCACGATTGGAACACCTGAAAGCTACCTGCAAGGTGCTCACATCTCAGCCTGTGCCTCCAAACTTCATTCAAGAGAGCTTGAATGGTTTTCTTGATCACTTCAAGTTGACTTGCCAGAAACTAGACGAACGTCACCAGCAGCTGAAGAAAGGTAAATATTCTTTTATAAGGTCCTCTTAATTCTCATGTTCTGATTTTTTTTTTTTTTCCTTCTTTTCTTCTTTCTTTTCTCATGAGTAATACCTTTTGGATGGCAGGATAAACAGTGTGCTCTTGGAGCCTTTGTGCTGCAGAGACGCTGCTTAAGAGAATTTGGAATTAAAGCAGTTACTGTGAAAATATTGTCCAGAGATTATAATTGTTCATGTAAGACAGTAACTTCCTTGATTTTTTTTTTTTTTTTTTAATCTTTTCTCTTTCAACCACATTATGTGATTGTCTTTAAGGAGTATTTGGATCATAGTTTCCGTCAATTATGATGAATTGTTAGAGACTTAGTATAAGATTTTCAATTATAACTAGGAATAAAGTTGTAAAGAGAGAATGTGAAAAAATAGTAGTGCGAGGAAATTAGAGAGAAGGAATACTTGTAAGTGATGTTCAGTGAGCGAATAATTCAAACACAATATTTATATTTTTGTCAAAGGCTTTTGTTCCCAATTTCAAACTGGGATTCCCCTGTAACAAAATCTAAAATTAAATGTGCATTTTATATCTATATCATTTTACATTGACATACTAATGCAGTCTTGTTTTGATACTCATAGATTATATTGTTACATGCGTATATACGTTTCTCTGTGAATGGATAAAACTATGTTTAATAGATTAGCAGAACCATACTTAAAGTGAATGATATAGTTTGAAAAGTTGTTTGGATCTGTCGCTAACAGAAACAAATAATACTAGAAATTAAAAATAAAAGATTAAGGGAAACTTTTAAAAACTAAATGTGAGAATGGAGTTCATTCATTTTTACGGCCTCATTAAGTCATACACAATACATTTTGTAACACTGATATTTCAAATTATTTGGAATTTGGCTTGCTTTTCAGGCATGTTCTACTTGGGCTTTTGTTACATTAAAAAATTCATCATGAGCGTTAAAACCAGCATGCTGACTTCATTGCACAAAATAGATCTCTCTGTTGATATTCTACAGCTGAATATGAAGAACACAGACATATAATCAAGTTGTTTTTTTTTTTTTTTTCATTTTGTTTTTGAGAAATTGGAGGAAGTGTTTTGTTAATGGCCCCAGGTGGAAGAGATCTACTTTGTGTGCAGTAAAAATGAACTCAAGTACTAAATTATTTGGCCATTTATACAGTGAGTTGCACAAGGCCTGAACGCTTCAGTCATGTCAGTGCAGAAAACTGTATGAATAATGTATATCTACCATGCTCAAATTACAGTGTATACAGTGTAAGTTAATTCTCACTATGAAGAGTAATTATTTTGATTGTTATTATGAATTGGTTCATATAGAATACCAGTAAAATGGTTATGTTGTGTGACTATAATACTCTTTTTCATGCCACATGTCATTTGAGGGAATATTACTGTATTTGAGCCAATTATTACTCAGTAAAAAAATGTATTTTGGTTTGCTACATTTACATTTGTAAGTATATTATTTGTTTTTTTCCTAATGATTTATTTTCTCTGGATTGCCCATAGTTAAAGAGCAGAGGGAAATGCGGGTTCAGGGTTTTTGTTAACAAAATAGCTTGAACTGCTGCAAGTTTAAAGAACTTCCCAGCCATGTAATGGAGAGGAACAGCTAGTGTAGAAACCAAGCATTTGTGAACTTGGCAGCCTTTCTTACTGACCCAAGTCCTACTTTTTTCATGGTTGTTAAGGGTCTGAGAAGTCCCTGATTGAGTGGTGCTCAGTACCGTCAATACTGACATTTTTGAAATTATGACTTGCTTTTTTTTATGAATGAGAGGCTATTTTTACTATTTTTTCTCCTTTAAGATTTGGTGTATTTTAGTTCTCCTGTTTGCTTTATAGCAAGCTCTTCTTGTTTTCCCTGTAAAATGGCACTATGTTTTTAAGAACAGCAAGTTAGATAATTGTGTTTCTCTCTGTGCATGTTGACTCATTCCTTAGTTATAAATGGCACAACAGTTCTGATGGCAAGCTGTTGAAAAGCTACCTGGTGAGTCAGAGCAAGTTCTAGATTAATTTTCACTCATGGTGAAGTAATGAAATTGCTTAGGAATTCAAGGCTGGAGGATGTGCATAGCAGAGTACTGTTTTTACAGCTAAAGTACTGTTTTGCTGTAGTTTTTGAAAACTTCAGTTTTCATTCTGAAACTCCTGAATTACGTGCAGCCTCCTGTGTGGAATTCCACAGAGGACAGACTTGGTCAAAATCAGAGGTGCAAAGAAGGACCTCAAGCAGATGTTCTGTCCAAACTTAAATTCCCTTTTCAGTGTTCCCAAAGAAGGCCTCTATTCCAGCGTTATGCCGAAAGTTGACAGGGTTTTTTTTTTATATTTGTGTGTAGGAATACGTGTTTAAATTCAGGGGATTTAAATGTGCAAAAGCCCAAGTATTACTGATTTTTCCCTCTCTCCAAGTAATTCAGGTGCTTAATTACGTAAAATGGAATTGAGATTTATCTAAGAATATACGTATTTTTTAGAAAGGAAAAGAATGTTGCCATTGGTGGACTGTTAGTTCTTGGAGTGTCTCATTAGGATTCAATATCTTTCATTTTTTTTTTTTTTAAAGAATATGCTAATTCACATCTCTTATAGTTTGGTTCTTGTGTTTTTGTTCTTTTCTTGTATTTGTATTAATTAATCTCTAACAATAACAGAGACAGAAAGCCTGCCTAGCCAGGACTTCTTAGGCTCTCTGCAGAGACTGAAGGACGTGCTGAGCGAGGTGGAGTGCAAGCAGCAGGCAATTGCAAGTGGCCTGAGTGACCCTAGTAAGGTTGAAAAAGCCTTGCAGCAGACAAAGGTAATTATTACCTTTTTTTACCTACTTTGTGCCAAGGAGCCCCAACGAGGGTGTCAAGGCCAGGAGTGTCCCCCTTCATAGGAGCTTTATTAGTGGAGTTGGGAGTTGATGTGGCTGATTCAAGGCTGCCTGCTTTGTGGCTCCTGCAAGTGCTGTAGCCTAGCTAGATGTGGGATGCCTTCCTGGTGATCACCTGGATAGCAACTTCATCCAGTTTCATCCTACCAGGGCATTTTAAGAGGGTGATTGTACTCCAGTGGCCTCCAGATTGCCTTTCAAAGAGAAAGTGTTTGTGAACAATAAGGGTAATTGATATACAAATTCAGTGCAGTAGAAGTGGAGTTTTTGTTTCCTATTATGAACATACAAACT